>NC_026003.2:67691994-67782048 GCF_000442705.2 Elaeis guineensis
TAGGAGTATCCCTTGGCCACTAACCTCACCTTGAATCTGATACCTCCCTGCTCTGAAGGCCCTTCCTTTGACTGTAGACCCATTTGCAGCCAATGGGCCTCTTCCCCTGTGGCAACTGCACCAATCGCCACGTCTGGTCTGGTGGAGAGACTGCATCTCCTCGGACATCGCCTAGACCCACCGCTATCTGTCTTGGCTCTCAATAGCCTCCTGATACGTATATGGGTCTCCATTCACTATCACCAGGCATATGACAGCATCTCCTCGAAGCCATATCGGTCCAGTTGCCTGATGGTCCTCTTGGGCTTGTGTAGGGCAACACCGATATCAGTCCTCGATCCAGCTCTCTCCTGTTGGACCTCTCCACCTCGATCATCCGTCCGAGTCCTCTCCACCTGTGGAGACACCTTAGGTAGGTGCTCCACCTGAATGTCATGTCCTCCAGTAGTACCTGCAAGAGGCAAAATAAAAAAGGTAAGCTGTCCAGCAGCACCCTGCTGGATCTCCTCCTACTCCTGCTGCTCCTCCATGCCTGCTCGCCTCCGTAGGACTAACTCCTCATCAAAAGTCACATCCCGACTAATGATGACTTCTTTTTTTAAGGGATCCCACAGCCTGTATCCCTTAACTCCTCGTGGATAGCCTAGAAACACCGTCTTGCATGATCTGGCATCTAGCTTGCTCCGCTCACCAGCTCCAATGTGCACATAGGCCGTGCACCCAAATACCCGTAGATGGCCCAGTCCAACTGTCCTCCCAGACCACACCTCCTCTGAAAGTCTGCCATCCAACCTGGTGTGAGGTGATCGATTGACCAAGTACCCGCTGCATCAACTGTGTCAACCCAGAATGCCTTTGGAAGCCCTGCCTGCAGCCTCATGCATCGTGCCTTTTCTAGAAGTGTTCTGTTCATCCTCTTGACCACCCCATTCTGCTGTGGAGTCCCCTTAACTGAGAGTGTCTCCTCATCCCACACTCCTCACAGTAGTCCTGGAACTCTCTGCTGGTGTACTCCCCACCATTGTCTGACCTCATACACTTCACGCTCCTCCCCTGCTCCTTCTCCACCTCAGCTCTCCAGATTTTGAACTTGGTGAAGACCTCTGACTTCTCTCTCATGAAGTAAATCCAGAGTTTTCTTGATAAATCATCAATCAGGGTCATGAAGTATCTGGCCCCATTCCTAGCTGAAACTGGGGCTGGTCCCCACACATCCGTGTGTACTAACTCCAGAGGAGCTGCACTGCGGGTTGTACTGATGTTGAACTGAACTCTCCTCTGCTTTCCCATCTGGCAAGGCTCACAGATCTCTCCTGTAGCACCATCCTCCAGATCAGAGATGAGTCCTCTCCTGCTCAACTCCCTCAACCCCTTGTCACCTATGTGGCCTAGGCGGTAGTGCCACATCATATAAGCCCCCTACTGTCCTGTGTTGCAGCTGCTGCATCAGACTCTCCCGGTCACCACAGATCCCTCCATGCGATAGAGATTATTGTCCAACCTCCTGCCTCTCATCACTACCATAGCTCCATTGGAGATGTTCAGTACTCCACTTCTAGCCCTACTGCTGAAGCTGTATCCACTGCACTCCAAGTAGCCTAGTGACACCAGATTCTTTTCCAGCTTCGGGACGTGCTTTACATATGTCAATATCCTCACAATCCCATCAAACATCCTCACCCTGACTGTCCCTATCCCAGCCACCTTGCAAAAATGATTGTCGCCTAGAGTCACTGATCCCTCATCTGTCTTGATGTATGTCGCAAACTAAGACCTGTGTGGTGTGTAGTGATGTGAGCACGCAAAGTCTAGTGTCCACTCCTCTGTGTAATGCCTGTAACCATCTGAAACCACAAGTAGATCATCCTCCACCTGCTGCCCAGCAACTACACTCACTGATTCTGAGCTACTTCTTTCTCCCTTCTTGCTCTTCCATAGTGGACATTCTCGCTTGAAGTGCCCGAACTCATTGCACTTGAAGTATTTCATCTCTTTCTTTTCCTTCCTGGACTTGGACTGCCCCCTGGACTTGCTTCTGCCTCTGCCTCTACCTGTCCTCTCCCCTACTGCCAAACCCTCCTGGAGAGCCGATCTCTGGTCAACTTTTTCCTTTGCTCATTAGACCTCAGCACCGAGACCATGTCCTCATATTTCAGAGTCTCCTTACCATAGAGCAGTGTAGTCACCAAAGAGTCATATGATCCTGGTAGCAAACACAAAAGCAACAGGGACTTGTCCTCCTCATCCAGCTTCACCCCAATATTCATCAACTCTGTGCACAACTGGTCGAACCTCTGAATGTGGCCAATCACATCATATCCCTCCTGCATCCGAAGACTGTACAACCTCTTCTTCAGCATTAGCTTGTTGCACATATTATTCCCCATATATATGGTGTGCAACTTCGACCAAAGGCCCTTCGGGGTCTTTTCTTCCAGCACCGAATACAACGCCGCATCCATCAAACATCCTCTGATCACCGAGCATGCTTTCTTCTCCAACGATGCCCACTATCTATCTGTCATTCCCTCAGGCTTCTCATCCAAAGCCTGATCCAAATCTGCTTGCACCAGAAGATCCTCCACCCAGATTTTCCACATGAAAAAATTTTCTTTGCCATCAAACTTCTCAAAATCAACCTTCTTATTGCTGTCCATGACTAGATCCAAGCCAAACAAGCAATATAAAATCAAGAAGTGTAGAATATACCTTGATGGTACCTTGCTGAAAATTTTTAGCACTTGGGATCTTCAACTTCTCGTGCTTGGAACTGCTTCCTCACCACCGTGGCTCTGATACCAACTATTTGAGCATGATCCCAGCTCCTCCCATGGACCTTGGGTGCAGCAGAACCAACAACAAATAAATCTAGAGACTTCTGGACTTGATCAAAAGCCCTTGATGAAATCAGTCTGGTTGCTGTCTTCTTCGTCAGCCTTTCGTTCCAGATAAAGAATGCCTCTGAAATCACCTTTAAAAAATTCAAGATCTGGTACCCAACCAGATCAGGCCTGGACCAAGATCTTTCAATTTATAGATCTTAAATCAGGATATTCTAGATAGGGAAGAAGGTAGATGGAGACAGACCTTGCAGATCTATCCTGCTGCAGCCTTTCCTGTAGATCTGTTGATGGAGATCTCACCCATGCCTCAAACGACCTCAGATCAACTCCAGATCTGAGAGAGACTTGTACCAACCTCTTCGAAAGAGATTTCAAATCCTAGACCTAATGTTTGGGTAGCTGTAAGAGAGGGAGAGAGAAAAGTGTTGGTGGCACAAAGGGGGAGGGGCTAGCGCCTCCCCTTCTTTTTTTTTCTTTTTGTGACATGGCGGCAAGAAACCCTAGGGTTTCTTGCTCCTGGGGCATGGAGAATGCTGGAGAGAGAGGGAGAAGAGAGAGAGAGACTTGGGAGAAAGAGTTTCTGTATTCCTTGGCTTAATCAAACCGATACAAGTACATGTATATATAAACACAGGGTCAGGTGACCCAAACCCAAAACTCCCTTGATCAACTCTATGGGAGATTAGGTTAACCCAAGCCCATGTACACCCATGACTTGACCTAATCTCACCTATCCTGGGTCCAGACCTGGCCCATAAAGAGTTGGTCCCTTGAGGCCCACATAACCTAGACCTCAAAAACCCGAAAGACCCACAGCCTTTCAACCTAGGGCCCAACTAGCCCTAGAGCCTCCATGAAGCCCTCATGAATGATGGACCTTGGCCTTAGCCTTGGTACCCTGGGCCTTGGGCATACCACCTGGATCACAACAAAAAGTTTCAAGCAGCACATAGTGGCTGATTCAGTTTGCGAGGTGGAGTATGTCGCTGCATCAGATGCTGCCAAAGAAGCGATGTGGCTGAGAAAATTCATCACTGAGCTCGAAGTAGTACCCTCCCTTGTTGGTCCAGTTTTGCTCTACTCTGACAGCTCTGGAGCCATTGCTCAGGCGAAGGAACCAAAGGCACACCAGCGGACGAAGCATATTCTGCGCCGCTACCATCTCATCCAGGAAATTATGGATCGAGGTGACATCGATCTTCAGATGATCGATGGGAAGGAGAACCTGGCTGACCCATTCACTAAAGCCATTGTGGTGAAGGAGTTTGACAACTACAAGTCGAAGATGGGTATTAGATACTGCACCGATTGGCTTTAGGCCAAGTGGGAGATTGTTGGGAATAGTGTCCCAAAGCCAATCGTCAGCCTGTTGATGGTTGTGCTCATTTTTTGAATTTGTACATGAATTATGAATTAACAAAATTATTTTAGCATTTTTTATCATAAAATATTTTATCTTCTAATGAACTCCTATGTTATGATGAAGTCCTTAGGACTATTTAGACTCGACAAAGGAGGATTTGTCGTTTAGTCCTTAAATCTGTTCGCGACCAAATGATACGTTGTTACCTAGGACGATAATGTTTATCAAGCATAGGTCATTGTATGCCATATAGGTTGCTTGTCCTCTTAACCAATGAGTGTGGAGACACTGGTATGGAATACAGGTGAGATGTAAGGATACATCTGCACTGAACGTCACCAACTCTGGAGCTATTTCTGCTGTCAAGATTTGCTCCGATGGAATATGGATATAAATATCCCTCCGACCTGAGACCGCCATGGTGACTTGCAAGCAACTCACTGCACTTAGGCACTGGACTACCTGAATTTTTAATTCAGTGACGGAAGGTTGCTGGGTGTAGTCAAGTACTTGACTTGTCGGTGCGTGTGTCAAGATGGGATTGACCACTCCAGTTTAGGAGCTGTGTATAGTCCTTGTGAGGAGTCACAGGACTGTTTGAGTTGAGCATGATTCGGATGATCCGATCAGGGTTGACAGTTTAACCCTGAGTCATTCTAAACACAGGGGTCAAAAGGATGAATTAACAGTAACCATATTCATGTAGGTTCTGAGTGTTGCGATTGCGACTCTTCGATCTATCCAAACATCGGGTACCATTGCTAGATGGTCACTTCGATTAGTACAAAAATTGATTCCTGTGCTATCGGCTTAGGTTCGAACCTGCAGGGTCACACACATTAGAGATTCCTATCTAATCTGATGGCTGATGAAGAGTCCTAATGCTTGTGGACTATGAGTCCTACGTATCTGGAACTCTATGATTGAGAATCAAGATTCTCTGATCATGAGTCCCACACATTTTGGGTACCAGGGTCAAGAGTCCCACTGGTTTGGGACTCTTCGATTAGGGTTACATAGCGATGAATTCTGATGCCCGATTACCCATCGAATTTGGACTCAGTATTTATGAAAAGTTTTATTAGTGATTTGATCACTAATTAACTCAATTTGATTGAGTAATTATTTTTGGATCAAGTCCAATTGAATTGGATTCAGTTGGGTTTGACCCGATTAGGTTAAGAGTTGACATAATCGTCGAGATGGTTTGGTCCCTGATTTGATCAAGGGTTGGACAAAGTCAATTCCTGATTTGATTAGGATTTTATTGAGCCTAATTAAGTTGGATTTAAATTAGTCTAATTGGACCTAACTTATTTGGTTCAATTAGGTTGGTTTAAATAATGAAACCACTTTGACCCAATCTCCATGCGCCACCTCACTTCCATTGCACCCATTTGAATTCATGAGAAGAAACTTCTCATAATTTTTTTTCTTCATGCCAAGCCCTCTCCACGCCCCACTTTAATGTGCCATATGAATGGATAAGGATGATTGGTTGGCCATTCAAATTTAAAATAAAGTTTGAATTTGAATGGGTAATCAATCTTTGCACCTTATCCCTTTTTTTATGCCCCATTTATTACATGAGAAAAGGTTTCTCACGAAATCACTCCATGCATAATTTAAGCCATGCCTCACGCCTTTAGTGGATAAGGGATGAGTTGGTGTCCATTTGAATTCAAAATTTGATTTGAATTCAAATATATAATTACTCATCTTTATCCTTTCTTTTGGATAAGCTTTGACGTTGTTATAAAAGGAGAAAATTTTTGAAGAAAAATTTTGGGCGTGAGAAGTCTTGTGAGTGAGAAGGAAGTCCATATCCTTCCAAGAGAAAACGAAAGAAAAGAAAGAAAAGTGGGTGCAAGGTTTTTGGTGAGTTTTCTAGAGTTTTAGCCTGGGGTTCGGGAAGTGAGAAAGTGAGCTACGAGTGTGGTGAGCCCACAAAATCTCAGGGAGATCTTCAACATTCTCTCAAGCATGTCTGTTAATAATTCGGAGCATCCGAAGAATCGACAGACATCGATCGAAGGAGTTCGATCAGCATCGACCGTCAAAAAGGCTCTACAACGAGCTAGCACTCATGAGGAGTCGATCATACCGAAAGCTTTGTGTGGATGATCTGTAGAGGCCAAACATGCTATGTGACTGCATCGCGACGATCAGACTCTTCCAACGGTGATCAGATTGCGGCGATCTACTACCCGCACAAAGGTATTGTGTTCTAAACACATTACAGTAAAGTGTTTACTGTTCGAATTTAAATTTTAAATTTAAATGAATGCATGCTATATATCATATTTAGATCCTAGTGTAGGATAAATTTATATTCATTAATTAGATTAATTAATATTTTTTCACTATAAAATCATAATTTTGAAAAAGTTTTAAAATTATCATTTTACCCCTGTACTGAATTTTCCTCACAAATGGTATCAGAATGGGTTCTTAGATATGATATACATATTTGCATGCGTAGATTAAGTTGTAATCTAAAAGTTTAAATTTTAAAATTTGAAATTTAAAATTTAAAATTTGAATTTTGAAAGTTGTTCGAAATTCAAATTTAAAAAATTTGAAATTCAAAATTTAAAATTTAACTTTTGAAATTTAAAATTCAAAATTCAAAATTCAAAATTTGAAATTTGAAATTTAGGTAAAATTTCAAATTTGAAATTTAAAATTTAAAATTTAAAAATTGAAATTCAAAAATTTAAATTTTGAAATTTGAAATTTGTTTGAAATTTGAAATTCAAAATTTAAAATTTGAAATTTAAATTTTGAAATTGGTATATTTAGATATACTTGATCTAAGTAGCAAGTAATCGAATTGGGTTGGTTGCCATGGCCGTCCGGTCATAGGAGAAAAGTAGGGTTTAAAGGCCCTCTCCTCCCATTCGATGGGGTCTCCTATGGCGGTAGGGGTGCCGCTACAATTATATCCTATGCAGATGAATCAGTGAAAGAAATTAATTATAAAGGTTCAATTATGAAATTTATCATGAATGTGTTAGATTAGATCTAAAGGAATATTCATGATTTATTTTGATTGAATTATTTTCTGTTATGTAATTAGCAATAGGATTGCTATTTATGAAATGTGCTGATCTATTTGTGAAATGAGTCAACATATTTGGTGAACAGAAAATAAAACCTTTCAAATTTAAAAATTATTTTTGAAATGCCAAACCCTGACCCATCAGCCCAAATACTTAATTAAAAGAATTAAGTGTTGTCTAGTAGGTCTAGAATTATGAATTAAGACCTAAGACAATTGCATAAACTTGTGGGTCAATGGGTTAGATGGATTAGATCCATAATTAGGTTAGACCTAAGGTTAGCTTAAAGAAATAGATTAAATTAGAGTAATTGGTCAAATCTAATCAAAAGTTGAATTAGATTAGGTCAAGGATACTTTAGAGTTAACTTCAATAGTTGTAGTTGAATGGGTCCATGTCTTTAACTAGACCAAGATGGACTTAATTCATGGCTACGCGGTGGAACCCTATTTACTAAGTTGATCAAATTGAAACTAATGAACCGGTTGGTGTCTAAGGTAAGTTTGGCAGTTTGACCAGTGGTTTTTAAGCGGGAGCTACTCGCAGTGATTCGATCTCTGACGAGTTAATGGCTTATCCCACCACTGATCTCACTTATCTGGCCAACCTGGTGAATTTGATTTTGATTAGATCACTTGGTGATTAGGGCTCACCCATGTCATTAGGTAAATCAATTTGATTGATTTAGGTGCTCCTAATGCCAGCTTTAATTAAATCTCTTTTTAATCTGACTTGGTGAAGTCAGTGGGAGGATTGAAATTGGCTGGATATTTTCTTCTCATCTATCCTTTAATAAAATCCTCAAAAATTATTAGGTCCCTAAAAATGATTCAGTTATATTGATAACTAAGTCATAGCCTCCCATTAAGTGAGTGATAATGAGTCCATTAGTTTAATAATCATTGGAGGCCCAAAGGCCTGGTGCTTATTGACTAATGAAATTATCATTCATAATATGATAATTTGGTTTGAGTCTTTTTGATGGTGGTCAGGTTGGCCGGCCAATGTCGGGCCTGATCATTTATTGGTCCGATTCACCCAATCAAATCATGTTAATGGTTGGACCTAACCAGATCTTTTTAGTGGAGGCCAAAGCCTACTGATTAGGTTCTGGGGTAAAATCAATTACTAGAAGTTGTTTAGAGAAACAACTGGTTATGAACCAACCCATAGATGCACATGGGTTGACCAACCAAAATTGGGCTCGTGTGTAGTCTGTGTGGATTCTAGTACCCACTAAAGAATTAAAGTAATTCCTCGAATTGGAGGTTGAGGCTACCAGTTCGTAAAAATACAGGGAGAAATTTTAGACTAAAGTTCAAGTCTTTAGTATTTATAATTTATGTACTAATAGAGGTCTGATTTTTCTTTATGCAGCTATGGTCACTACCCTGTCGCTTCAGTCATTATTAGATAATGACAAGCTCATGGGACCTAATTTCGATAGCTGGTATCGAAAATTAAAAATCATCCTTGAGCATGAGTGGATCCTTTATGCAGTAATGGATCCGACACCTGAGGAACCAGCTCCGAACGTTAGAGGGATGGTCCGAGACACTTATCAGAAGTGGCTCAACGATCGCACCACCATTCGGTGCATTATGCTGACCACAATGAATAATGAGTTCAGCCGCAGGTTCGAGAATGCCCAGCCACAGGAGATGCTTCAAATATTGAATGACTCCTTTGGCATGCCTGACGACGTTGAAAGGCACAAAACTAGTTGTGCAATTTTCAATGCTCGGATGAGGGATGGAGCCTCAGTCACTGATCATGTACTGTACATGATCGAAATGATTGAGCGCCTAAGTAAATTGGGCTTTCCCCTGCATGAGCAGCTCGGTAAGGATGCAATCCTTAATTCATTGCCCAAGTCCTTCCTCCCCTTTCTTACTCATTTTCGGATGACAAAGCCTGCAGTGAACTACCACGGCATGTTGGGGTTGCTGCAAAACTTTGAGAAGGATCACCAGCTCCATAAGGAGTCGGTGAATGTTGTGGGAGGGTCTTCTTCTGGTCGTCGATCCTTTAAGAAAGGAAAGAAGAAGAATAAGAAGAAGAAGAATAAGAAGGTGCAGCTGCATGCTGGGACGTCTGCACAGGGTCAAACTAAGAAGCGCAAGCCTGACCAGAGCCAGGTGGAGTGCTTCTTTTGCAAGAAGCAGGGGCACTGGAAGAGGAACTGTCCTCTATACATTGCCTCCCTGGACCTGAACAGGCCGTAGAAGAAGCAAGGTACTTATATGATAACACCTTGCAATTTTTTCATTTATGATACTACTGCCTGGGTATTGGATACCGGAAGCCATTATCATATTTGCAATTCGATGCAGGGTCTGCAGGTCAGTAGGAGATTTGATGAAGGCGAGAGGTTCCTGAACGTTGGAGATGGAAGCAAAGTTCCAGTTCTAGCACTAAGAATCATGAACCTTGTAATCAATTCTCGAAACGTAATTCTGAGTGAATGTCACTATTGTCCAAGCTTTTTATTAAATATTATCTCTGTAGGCCTTTTGGCCATGAATGATTATCAATTTTTAATAAAAAGAAACGTTTGCAATATCATTTTGAATGGTGTTACAATATTTGTTGGACAACTTAATAATGAAATTTACTTTCTATCACAACCTGTTAATGTGGTTCAAACCTTCGGTAAATACTCTAGAATAGATAATGTGTCAGAAGTCTACCTTTGGCACTGTAGGCTAGGTCATATCAATAAGAATAGGATAAACAGGTTGGCTCAAGATGGAATTTTTGAAGTAGGTGATTGTGAATCACTTTCAACCTGTGAGTCCTGTCTTCTTAGTAAAATGACCAAATCATCTTTTACTGAAAAAGATGAGAAAATCATCTTTTATTGAAAAAGATAAGCGAGCCAGTGTACTCTTGGGTCTGGTACATTCTGATGTATGTGGACCCATGAGCTCAAGTGCAAGAGATGGATATTTCTACTTCATAACCTTCACAGACGACCTATCGAGGTATGGGTATGTCTATTTAATGAAGCATAAATCAGAGTCGTTTGAAATGTTCAAACTATTCCGAAATGAGGTAGAAAAACAAACTGGAAAGTGTATTAAAACTCTTCGATCTGATCGAGGAGGTGAATATCTTTCCAATGATTTTCTGACATATCTTGGAGAGAATGGGATTCTCTCTCAGTGGACTCCTCCTGGAACACCATAACATAATGGTGTATCTGAAAGGAGGAATCGGACCTTGTTGGACATGGTTCGATTCATGATGGGGTTTGCTGGTCTGCCGATCTCCCTCTGGAGATATATGCTCGAATCGACTTGTTACCTTCTAAATAGAGTTTCGAGTAAATCTGTAACCAAAATGTCATATGAGATATGGATAGGACGTAAGCCAGTACTCTCACACCTTAGGGTTTGGGGTTGTCCGGCTTATGTTAAACGTTTAATTACGGACAAGCTTGGACCTAGGTCTGACAAGTATAATTTTATAGGGTATCCAAAAGAGACCAAAGGGTATTACTTCTACCTAGCTGATGAGCAAAAAGTGTTTGTCAGCCTTAAGACAATCTTTTTGGAAAAGGAGTTCCTTGGTGAAGGGACTGTTGCCTCTAAGGTCAAACTTGATGAAGTTCGACAATGAAAAAATTGACACAAGTTGCTGAACCTGAACCGAATTTGGTTAGATCAGATCCGGAGCCCATTGTTCAAGCACCCTTAAGGCGATTTGGTAGAGTACCACGTCAACCGGACAGATACTATGGTTTCTTGGTCCGGGATGATGATCCTATCGAACTTGATGAAAATGATAAGGATCCGATCACCTACATGGATGCAATGCAGAGACCTGACTCTGAGAAATGGCTAGAGGTCATGAAATCCGAAATGGAGTCCGTGAAGGTCAATGATGTGTGGACATTGGTTGACCCACCCGAAGGAGTAAAACCCATAGGGTGTAAATGGGTCTTCAAGAGGAAGAGGGTGCAGACGAAAAGGTGGAAACCTGTAAAGCCCATCTAGTTGCCAAGGGATATCGTCAACGTTATGGTATAGACTATGATGAGACATTTTCTCTTGTGGCAATGCTCAAATCCATTCGGATTATGCTTGCGATAGCTGCCCATCTGGACTATAAAATCTGGCAGATGGATGTGAAGATAGCTTTCCTAAATAGAGAGCTGGATGAAGAGGTGTATATGATACAACCTGAAGGATTCACATCCACAGATGAGTCTAAGGTTTCCAGGCTACAGAGGTCCATTTATGGACTTAAGCAGGCATCACGGAGTTGGAATATACGTTTTGATAAGACGATCAAGATGTATGGCTTCATTAAGAACGGAGAAGAGCCCTGCATTTATAAGTAGGCTAATGGTCCAGTAGTAGTATTTCTTGTATTGTATGTGGATGACATTCTATTAATCGAAAATGATGTCCCTGCATTACAGGAAATAAAGATTTGGCTGTCGTCACAGTTCTCCATGAAGGATCTGGGAGAAACTTCCTACATCCTAGGGATAAGGATCTATAGGGATAGATCTAAAAGGTTGCTTGGTTTATCTCAGTCCACGTACATTGATACTATGCTGAAGAGGTTCAGCATGGAGAATTCCAAGAAAGGCTATCTTCCGATAGGCCATGGAATTTCTCTCTCGAAGAGGGATTGTCCGACCGACAACACCTCAAGAGAGAGAGCGTATGGGTAGGATTCCATATGCTTTAGCAGTGGGATCTATCATGTACGCCATGACATGTACACAACCAGATGTGGCATACTCACTAGGGGTAGTGAGTAGATACCAATCTGATCCAAGGGAGAATCACTGGAAGGTTGTTAAAACCATCCTGAAGTATTTAAGAAATACTAAGTATCAGTAGCTTGTTTATGGTGAATCAGACTTGAGACTTATAGGGTTTACAGACTCTAATTTCTAGTCTGATCATGATGATAGCAAAAGTGTATCGGGATTTATTTTTACCCTTAATGGTGGGGCTATCTGCTGGAAAAGTTCCAAGCAGCACACAGTGGCTGATTCAGTTTGCGAGGCAGAGCATGTCACTGCATCAGATGCTGCCAAAGAAGCGGTGTGGCTGAGAAAATTCATCATCGAGCTCGGAGTAGCACCCTCCCTTGTTGGTCCAGTTCTACTTTACTGTGATAGCTCTGGAGCCATTGCTCAGGTGAAGGAACCAAAGGCACACCAGCGGATGAAGCATATTCTACGCTGCTACCATCTCATCCGAGAAATTATGGATCGAGGTGACGTCGATCTTCAGAAGATCGACGGGAAGGAGAACCTGGCTGACCCATTCACTAAAGCCATTACAGTGAAGGAGTTCGACAACTACAAGTCGAAGATGGGTATTAGATACTGCACCGATTGGCTTTAGGTCAAGTGGAAGATTATTGAGAATAGTGGCCGAAAGTCAATCGTCAGTCTGTTGACGGTTGTGCTCATTTTTTATATTTATACATGAATTATGAATTAATAAAAATTATTTTGATATTTTTCATCATAAAATATTTCATCTTCTAATGAACTCCTATGTTGTGGTGAAGTCCTTAGGACTATTTAGACTCGACAAAGGAGGATTTGTCATTTAGTCCTTAAATCTGTTCGCGATCAAATGATATGTTGTTGCCTAGGATGATAACGTTTATCAAGCATAGGTCATTGTGTGCCATATAGGTTGGTTGTCCTCTTAACCAATGAGTGTGGAGACACTGGTATGGCATACAGGTGAGATGTAAGGGTACATCTGCACTGAACGTGACCAACTCTGGAGCTATTTCTGCTGTCAAGATTTGCTCCAATGGAATATGGGTATAAATATCTCTCTGACCTGAGACTGCCACAGTGACTTGCAAGCAACTCACTGCACTTAGGTATTGGACTACCTGAATTTTTAATTCAGTGACGGAAGGTTACTGGGTGTAGTCAAGTACTTGACTTGTCGGTGTGTGTGTCAAGATGGGATTGATCACTCCAGTTTAGGAGCTGTGTACAGTCGTATTTTTATTTAGCAAAACCTTGGCCTGGGTAGTCCTTGTGAGGAGTCACAAGACTGTTTGAGTTGAGCATGATTCGGATGATCTGATCAGGTTTGACAGTTTAACCCTAAGTCATCCTAAACACAGGGGTCAAAAGGATGAATTATACAGTAACCATATTCATGTAGGTTCTGAGTATTGCGATTGCAACTCTTCGACCTATCTGGACGTCGGGTACCATTGCTAGATGGTCACTTCGATTAGTACAAAAATTGGTTCCTGTGCTACCAGCTTAGGTTCGAACCTGTAGGGTCACACATATTAGAGGTTCCTATCTGATCTGATGACTGATGAAGAGTCTTAATGCTCGTGGACTATGAGTCCTACGTGTCTGGAACTTTGTGATCGAGAATCAGGATTCTCTGATCATGAGTCCCATACATTTTGGGTATCGGGGTCAAGAGTCCCATTGGTTTGGGACTCTTCGATCAGGGTTACATATCGATGAATTTTGATGTCCGATTACCCATCGAATTTGGACTCAGTATTTATGAGAGGTTTTATTTGTAATTTGATCACTAATTAACTCAATTTGATTGAGTAATTATTTTTGGATCAAGTCCAATTGAATTGGATTCAGTTGGGTTTGACCCGATTAGGTTAAGAGTTGACCTAATCGTCGAGATGGTTTGGTCCCTGATTTGATCAAGGGTTGGGCTTAGTCAATTCTTGATTTGATTAGGATTTTATTGAGCCTAATTAAGCTTAATTAAGTTAGATTTAAATTAGTCTAACTAGACCTAACTTATTTGGTTCAATTAGGTTGGTTTAAATAATGAAACCATCTTGACCCAAACTCCATGCGCCACCTCACTTCCATTGCACCCATTTGAATTCATGAGAAGGAACTTCTCATGAATTTTTTCTTCACGCCAAGCCCTCTCCATGCCCCACTTTAATGTGCCATATGAATGGATAAGGATGATTAGTTAGCCATTCAAATTCAAAATAAAGTTTGAATTTGAATGGGCAATCAATCTTTGCACCTTATCCCTTTTTTTACGCCCCATTTATTACATGAGAAAAGGTTTCTCATGAAATCAGTCCATGCACAATTTAAACCATGCCTCATGCCTTTAGTGGATAAGGGATGAGTTGGTGTCCATTTGAATTCAAATTTTGATTTGAATTCAAATGTGCAATTACTCATCTTTATCCTTTCTTTTGGATAAGATGTTTGATGTTGTTATAAAAGGAGAAAATTTTTGGAGAAAAATTTTGGGGTGTGAGAAGTCTTGTGAGTGAGAAGAAAGTCCATATCCTTCCAAGAGAAAAAGAAAGAAAAGAAAGAAAAATGGGTGTAAGATTTTTGGTGAGTTCCCTAGAGTTTTAGCCTGGGATTCGAAAAGTGAGAAAGTGAGCTACGGGTGTCGTGAGCTCACAAAATCTCAGGAAGATCTTCAACATCCTCTCAAGCATGTCTGTTGATGATCCAGAGTATCCGAAGAATCGACAGACATCGATCGAAGGAGTTCGATCAGCATCGACCGTCAAAAAGGCTCTACAACGAGCTAGCACTCGTGAGGAGTCGATCAAATCGAGAGCTTTGTGTGGATAATCTATAGAGGTCAGACATACTGTGTGGCTACATCACGATGATCAGACTCTCCCAACGGTGATCAGATTATGGCGATCTACTATCCGCACAAAGGTATTGTGTTCTGAACACATTACAGTAAAGTGTTTACTGTTCGAATTTAAATTTTAAATTTAAATGAATGCATGCTATATATCATATTTAGATCCTAGTGTAGGGTAAATTTATGTTAATTAATTAGATTAATTAATATTTTTCCACTGTAAAATCATAATTTTGAAAAAGTTTTAAAATTACCATTTTATCCCTACACTGAATTTTTCTCACATATTCGACCTATCCGAACGTCGGATACCATTGCTAGATGGTCACTTCGATTAGTACAGGAATTGGTTCCTGCGCTACCAGCTTAGGTTCGAACCTGCGGGGTCACACACATTGTGGTTCCTATCTGATCTGATGGCAGGTGAAGAGTCCCAATGGACTGGGACTCTTCGACCAAGAGTCCTAATACTTGGAGACTCTGAGTCCTATGTGTCTGAAACTCTGTGATCGAGAATCAGAATTCTCTGATCATGAGTTTCACATATTTTGGGTATCAGGGTCAAGAGTCTCACTGGTTTGGGACTCTTCGATCAAGATTTCATATCGATGGACTTTGATGCCCGATTGCCCATTGAATTTGGACTCAGTATTTATGAGAGGTTTAATTAGTGATTTGATCACTAATTAACTCAATTTGATTGAGTAATTATTTTTGGATCAAGTCCAATTGAATTGGATTCAGTTGGGTTTGACCCGATTAGGTTAAGAGTTAACCTAATCACCGAGGTGGTTTGGTCCCTGATTTGATCAGGGGTTGGACTTAGTCAATTTCTAATTTGATTAGGATTTTATTAAGCCTAATTAAGCCTAATTGTATTGGGTTTAATTTAGTCTAACTGTGCTTAACCTATTTTAATAAGGTTGGTTCAATTAGGTTTGAAACCACCTTGACTTATCTCCCTGCGCCACCTCACCTCATCTTGCGCCCATTTGAATTCACAAGAAATGAGTTCTCGTGAATTTTCTCCTACACAGAAGCCTTCCCATGCACTCCTGTGTGTGCCATTTTGAGTGGATAAAGATGGTTGGTTGGCCATTCAAATTCAAATGATGTTTGAATTTGAATGGGCAACTAATCTCATGCGCTACCTTATCCACTTATGCGCCCCATTCACTACATGAGAAAAGGTTTCTCGTGTAAATTCTCCATGCATAAATGAACCCACGCCCCTTCTCTTCTCATGCCTTGAGTGGATAAGGATAGGTTGGTTGGCATTTGAATTCAAATTCGATTTGAATTCAAGTGAGCAACCACCTGGCTTTATCCTCTCACGCAGTGAAAATGCTGAGAAGATGCGGTCTTGCACCATTTTAAAAGGAATGAGAAAGTGGGGCATGCGCTAATCTGATCCATGAGATAAAAGGGGGTGTGAGAAAGGTCTTCTGCATGAGAAAAGAAAAGAAAAGAAAAGAAAAGAAGAGAGAAAGGGCGCAAGGTCTTTTTGTGAGTATCCTAGGGTTTCTGCCTAGGGTTCGGGAAGTGAGAAAGGTGAGCTACGAGTGTCGTGAGCCCACCAAACTTCAGGGAGAGCTTCATCAACCTCTCTACTATCTTTGCTGATTATTGGAGCATCTGAGGAATCGATAGACACTGATCGAAGGAGTTCGATCAGCATCAACCGTCGAAAGGGTTCTGTAACGAACTAGCATTCGTGAGGAGTCGATCAGATCGAGAGCTTCATGTGGATGATCCGTGGAGGCCAGACATATTGTGTGGCTATATTACGATGATCAGATCATCCCGATGGTGATCAGACTGCGATGATCGACTACCCGCACGAAGGTAATATGTTCTGAACACATAACAGTAAAATATTTACTGTAGAAGTTTAAATTTTAAATTTAAATACATGCTATATATATCATATTTAGATCCTTGTGTAGGGTTGATACATGTTAATTAATTAGATTAATTAATAATTTTCATTATAAAATTATAATTTTGAAAAAGTTTTAAAATTATCGTTTTACCCCTGCACTCAAATTTGCTTCAGTCCTAGTGAGGAGTCACAGAATTTTTGAGGTTGAGACATAATGTGGACTACTCATCCTAGTTGACAGTTTAACCCTAAGTTATCCTTGAGTCTCGAGTGTCAAAGGAATAAATTATACGGTAACTATATCCACATAGATTCTAGAGTGTTGCTGGGCATACATTTGGCCTATCCGGATGTTGGGTCCTATTACTAGATGGTTACATCGATTAGTATAAAAATTATTCTTATATTATCGATTTAGATTCAAACCTATGGGATCACACACATAGAAGTACCTGTCGGATCAAATGGCTGATCGATGATTATGAATTATTGAAGGGTTTAATTATCAATGTGATTGATAATTTATCCTTTGCAAAGATTGTAAAAAATGATTTACTAATAGTTGATAAATTAAAAAAATAATTAATTAACAATATGATAGTTATTGGCTCAATTTGATTGAGTAATGGGGATTGGATCAGATCTAATTGAATTGGATTCAATTAGGTTGGTTTTGGATTAATTGGATGCATCCCTATTGTATAATAGGGCTTGCTCTAATTGATCTTAGATAGGCAAATTAAATTTTGAGTTGAATAGAATTTAATTTGATTTGATTTAGGTTTGATTGGATCCAACCCTATTGGATAATAGGTTTGATAATCAAGTCCTATTATCAAAAGCTTCCTTGATATCCATTAAGATGAGAAGAATTAATCCCTAGATTGATAAGGTCTTAATCTAACTAATTCTCTAACTAGATTAGGGCCTAATTAGTTTTATAATTGAGCTAGGATCTAATTAGTTAGTTTGTTATAACTAATTTTGAAATTAGTTAGGATTGGGTCCAAGAATTAGTTAGAGTTGGAACAACATTCATGAGTCCAATTTGGAATAGGACTTAACCAACTCCTAAACCCCATGACTTATTAAATCCTCACACCCCACACCTTTCACTATGAATAATTGATGCCCCATCATAAATCCATGCCCCCTTTTTTCTTTTGTGAGAAAGTAGTGCGCCTCTCCCCTCTCCAAGTTGCCAAAAGAAGGAGGGGGGCGTCCAACAAGTTTCGCACATCAAAGCCTTCTTCTCCAACTCCTTTTGAAGGATTTTATGAGGCTTTTATTGTTGGTTCTTAGGCATCAAAGAGAGGCTTCTTTGCTAATTTTATAATAGAAAATTAGAGAAGAAAGGTTCTTCCCAACAAGAGGAAGAGAAGAAAAAAGAGAAGTCTTCTTTCTAGTACGCAGTCTTGGAGAAGAAGGAGTTCTTCTCTCAGATTTTTTTTTATTTTTTTTAAGATAAAAATTAGATTAGATCTAATTTTTAATATGAGAATTTAAAGAAGTAATACCAAAAAAATTTAGTTGGGTGTTTGGGACTTCCTAGGGCTCTAGATCAAGGAGAAAAAGGGAGAGAAAAAGATAAGAACGGTTCTTCTCTTCGGTCTCTCTTTTGAATTTTTCTAGAGCTTAAAATTGTATATTATTTTTTTATATAAAAAATTAAATTATATTTAATTTTTATCATAAAAAATTAGAGAAGAAAAGTTCTTCTTAAAGGTATAAAAGGAAGAGAAAAAAAATTTTTCTTATGCGTAGGAGAATTGAGAAGAAAGAATTCTTTTCCTAATCTCTATCATAGAGATCTGATGCATGGATCTAGAAAGAAAAGGAGAGAGTCTCTTTATTCTTTATCTTTTTTATGTTCCTCTTAGATCAGCCAACAACATGGTATTTTTGCGAGCTAGCACTCCCAAAGAGACCAATCAACACAAGGGCTTCGTATGGATATCCAGAGAGATCGGATGCGTGTGCGGCTACTGAGCTTCATGAAGAACCAACTATCATGGATTTTAGATATGGTGATCTGCTACCCATATTTAGATATGAAGTTTTAAACTTAATTCATATTTAGATATGATCTAATTTGATATAAATATGATCTATGTCTGCTAAATTTTAGATTTCAGATTTACATGCATGCATATTAGTTCATGTCATAAATTCTACATGGTAGTTTTAAATTTAATTTATATAAGTATTATAAATTAAATTATTTAATCTATATATATTTTACTATAAAATTTTAAAAATACATGCACCAAACTGCCACGCTTCCCTTCAACTGGTATCAGAGAGAAGGTTCATTATGAGATGAACATATATGCATGTAGAGTTAAAATTTAGATTTAGTAATGCATGAGATATGTTATGATCTGATTTTAGATATGATCTAATATAAAAATTAGATCTGATATAATTTAGATTAGATCTAAATTTTTGCATATATAATATGTGAGCAGATTAGATGATCCGATTAGTAAGTACTTAGATTGAGTTGATCACCAGGCCGTCTGGTCATAGGAGCAAAAAGAGTTTAAAAGTCCTCTCTTCCTATTTGATAGGGTGCTCTTATGGCATATAGGGGTGACATGTGATTTAATCCCATGAAAAAGAATGCGAAAGGAAGAACTTACTTTTCTGCAAAATCTTAGATGTTGAAATCTTAGAAATTGTTGTATGTGATACAAAACTTCCATTGTATGAAAACTAGAACATCTAATCTGCATGATTAAAATTATTTTAATCATAAAAAATAAAATTTAGAATTATAAAATATTTAGATATGATCTAAAAGTTTGTTATGATTGATTTTATTTTAGTTTATATGAGAATGTTCATATCTGAAACTATACGATACCTGTTGGCATGTCAACTAAGCCGACTCAATTTTGAACTGAGTCGACCCAGTCTCCTGGCTTAGTCAGTTCAGTGCTGACTGATCCAACCTAGTTGTCTCAGGTCAAATAGTAATGGTTACTATTTATGATTAGTTAGTCGATCAAGAATCAGACTTAGTCAACCCACTGAAGTGAGCCGACTCAATTCAGGGGTGAGCCAACCTAGTTTTTAGAATAAAAAATTTTGCATAAAAATAATATAAAATTATTTTAAAAAATTAAAATGATTTCAATTAGTAATCTTAACCCATGTTAATGATATACTTAATTAAAAATTAAAAAATATATTTTAGATCTAGAATTATGATTGAAGATCTAATGACATTGCATAAAACATAAGGCATGGGTTAGCTCAAATCAGGTCTTTTTAATTGGATGAGACCTAAGATTAGAATCAAAGACTTAATAAACTAAAAAGAGTAGTTGATCAAATCTAACCAATAGTTGATTTAGATTAGGTCAAGGATACTCTAGATCAAACACAATAGTTATAGTTGGTCGATATTGAGATGTGATGCCTTAAGATTCGATCCATACTGAACCCACAATAAGGTCCAAGATGATGAACGGAGTCTAACGAGTCCAAGAATAGCCCAAACAGAGTCCAGATGATGAAGATACGTATGAAAGAAGATCGAAGAATGTGGCATGGTACATGAGGCGATGGCGGGCCGGGGGTGGCACGACTGGGCCCGACCCAGCACACGCAGGTGCCTAGTGTTGAAATTTGAGGTTTGGGGCATGCATGTATGTTTTAAAACTTTATTTTCTAAACACCATAATGGAATATAAGATTAAAATACTTTGAATCTAAATCATATATACATAAAATATAAAATCACAAGAATCTAGTTTATGTGCTGAAATTGATATATGCTGAAATTCAGATTGTGATCAATTCATATACCTATTTCACAATCTCTTTCTTCAAATCTGGATCTGAAAGATAAGAGATTTTCTTGTAGCTACACAAATATTTGGCATTTATGGGTATCCACTCGGATCAGCCTGGAATAGCCCTCTATAAATTGAATTTTCTTCTCTAAGAAAATTCAGCCTTCTGAATCTGAATGAAGCCTAGATCGCGATCAACACTTAATCTTTTTCCTTGATCTTCTTCTTCTCCTTTTCTCTAATCTTTCTTCCCCAAATTTATGCTACTACCAACAGATGGAAACCAGCAAGGAGGGACACCCAACCAGCTTGGGCGTGAGGAAGATGGGACGTCCCAACTATGTGGGATGTGTGGGACGCCAAGGAGAGAAGAGAAAGGGAGAGGAAGAGAGGGCATGGGGGGACCTTTTGGGCATTGAAGGCTGCTGGTTTGGATGCTCTAGGGACCTTAGGAGAGGTCCCTTTAAATAGGCATGAGGATTGAATCCTATTCAATCTTATAATACAAGTCTTACTTGCATTGGATTTCTCAAAAACTTAAGTTATTTAACTTATATTAGGAATTCTATTAGGCACCAACTCTTGGAGCCTTTGCACTCAATTAAACACACCCTCTTTTGCACCCAAGGGATCCCCCATATCAGATTAATAGGCCCTCTAATCATAGGACATGCCCAACTTGATCCAATCAAGGTGGTGCCACATAATAACTATCAAGAAAAATTAATTAGAGACTTGCACCCTAATTTAATTGATCCATAACCTTAGACACCTAACAATTGGAGTCCAATAAATCTTATTCATTTAGGTTATTAGCAAATAATTAAGTTTAAATTATCTTATCAAATAAGAAATTCCAATGGAAAGAGGAATTGGGTCCAATCATGTGCTAGCAAGGTTATCATGAATCCAATCGAATTTCTCTAAACCCAATTGACACTTCATAAGCTTAATTACTAATTTCAGGCCTAATCCTTTTGTTGTGTGACCCTATAGATTCAATTCTATCTGATAGTGAGATATACAATGATCTCTATCAAAGTATTATTAAAACTCTTTTCAATGGGTCGGAATAATTTTACTCTAACTCATCAAAGATTGTCGATCCAGAATAATCTTAGTGAGCTCTCACAATCGACCAGTGACACCTAGCAGTATATAGTGGCAACCCAGTAGAACTAAAATAAACTTCTAGGTATAGTTAACATATGATTTAGTTCTTCTATCGTTAGTTCCGACTTAATGGCAGGTCATGAATAAATCGTCAAACCTTAACATCAGTCATATGATAGATTCGATTAGCTCAAGTCCAAATGTGATTCTTATGAAAACTCTTTTCCATCAATCACACTACTATGGCCATAGATTCTTGGACTTGGCCTTTCAAATCTCATAGGACTACTTCTCTCTATCAAAGTTGATAGATCCCATCTTAATACGTACCCTACTCCTACAGTGGACCAACTGTCATCAACATCCACTATAAGGACTCATTGAGACCCATGTTTATGTGTCAGTCAAACTTCAATAGCCTCACAGAGAGCAGCAGTGTCATCTTAGGTCAAAAGATCAGTCACACAACTATAGCATTGAGACAATCACTGACGATTGAATAGAAATCCAAGTGATCTCTCGTATGATCATGCTCAGTACTAGTTATTTTCTAACAACTATCCACACTCGTTGCTCAGTGTCTCTACTGTTGAAAAAGGTGCAGGGTTTCATGCATGAATTTTAATATATTTTTTTTTGAAATATAATGTAGCGAAACATATAAATTAAATAATTTAATCCACAAATGCATGTAATAAAATTACTAAACCCTACAATTAGGACCTATAACATGTCATATTATATTTATAAATCAAAAAATAAAAGATTTGGTATTGATCAAATCAACACCCTAGATCTGAAATAGTTTCAGATCTAAAATCTAGATCATATCTAGATAAAAGAAGAGATCAAATCTCTTACCTTCATGCGGGTCGAGAACTCCATGGTTAATTTTTTTTATTGTCTTTGGAACGCACACGTGTCTGGCCTCTACAGGTGATCCACACGAGGCTGCAACAAAATCGGAGGTTCGTCGAACAAAGATCCACTCAAAGTGCTAGCTTCTTGCAGATCCCTCCGGATGGTTAATCTAAAAAATATTCTTTAGATCTCTTGGATATTTCAAGAGATAAAAAATATGAGGAAAAATAAGGGAGAAGTCAAACTTTTTGATCTTTCTAAAATCAAAATTAATATTTAATAGAAAAAGATCCTAAGAGAAGATAGATCTTCTCCTTCAGTACATCAACAATTGATATCCTGAAAACATCTCTATGCTAAGACTTGAGAAGACCTTCTTCTCTTGATATTTTTTTTAGTTTCTAGATCTTATGATATCTTATTTTTCTCATAGAAAAATCTCATGATTTATAGAGAACAAGGGTTCTAAAAGAAACCTTAAGAAAAGACCTTCTTTTCTTCTTCTTCTTCCATCAGAACATGATCATATCATGTCCAAAATAAGATCACCATGCTCCAACTCTTTGGAGCATGAATTTACCATGCCATCCCTCTTTCTCTTTCAAATTTTTTATCATATAAAAAAAATATAAAACAAAGAGATATTAATATGAGAGGAAAAATAATAAGAGAAGATAATCTTCTCTCTTACCTTTCTCTCTACAAGATATCAACCTTTGATCTCTTGATTGAAAAATTTTCTCCAAGGATTTTGGCACCTCAAACCACCCATGTAATCCTTCTTTCTCTCTCATATTTTTATCATATAAAAATACAAAAACAAAGAGAAAAAAATAAGAAAGAAAATCAATAAGAGAAGACAATCTTCTCTCTTACCTTTCTTCTCTACAAGACATCAACTTTTGATCTCTTGTTAGAAGACTCTCCTCCATGGATTTTGGTGCCTCAAACCTCCTAGATCTTCCTTGTTCTCCTCTGATATTTCTCTCAATTTTTTATGAATTTTTGACTCCTATATTATGGCATATGGGGCGGCCTCCTTTTATATGGCAGACTACGTCATAAGACCTAGTCTAACAATGAGTCCTTGGGACATCCAAGAGTTGGATGCCCCCTATCTCATTTATTTCATGGATAGCATAAAAATAACCACAAAAGGGGCAACAAAAAAGAGGATAAACATGGGAGAAGTTGGCGCAAGAGAGGGAGGGAAGAGTCCTTGTGAAGAGGGACTCTTTCAAAAAGAGAAATAGGCTAAACCACTTTCCACAATGACCCAAATTAATTTTTATATTGAATCAGATCAAATCTGATTTAAATCTATAAAATAAGTAGTATGAGATTACTTTCCTTAGATATAAAAATCATAAAAAAAATATCTAAAATTAATTAGTGGGCATGGGCTTTGATTTTCTTAGGTGGCGCAAGAGAAGATGGAATCCTAGTCTAACTAGGATTCTTATTTAGATTAGGTCAAATACTTTGAACCCAATTTAAATTAATTGTAACCTAATTAATGATGATACTAATCCAACTAAAAATCCAATTAAATCAGATTAAATCATATTTAATTTAAATTCTAACTTAATTAGGAATTAGGTGCATACAAGTCCTAGTCAAACAGGGACTTATTCTCCCTTGCAACTGGCTTATCCAATAAATCAATTAGACTTAATCTAATTAAATCCAAATTAATTCTAATTGAATCATATTTAATTATACTTGATCTCAACCCAATTGCTCAATCAGATTGAGCCAATTAGCAATCCAATTGCTAATGATCCTCCTGCAACACTTGCATTAGGTCAAATATCAATCACAATGATTGTTTAACCTTAGAACGATTCTCAATCATCGATAACTATCTGATTAGGTTACAACCTCTTATGTGTGTGACCCTATAGGTTCAAACCTAAGCTGATAGCACAGAAATTAATTTTTGTACCAGTCGAAGTAACCATCTAGCAATGGTTCCCGACGTCCAGATAGGTCGAATGTATGCAAAGCAACATTTTAAGAACCCGAACCCATGGTTATCGTATAATTCATCTTTTTGACCAATAATGCTCAAGATGACTTTGAGTATGCTGTCAATCACTCATACAAGTTATCTCTATTGTGTCTCAAAATTTTGCAAATCTCATGACTCCTCACAAGGATTATCCAGGTTTAGGTTTTGCTAAATTAAAACACAGCGAGACATTCTCTTCCTGAAGTTAATCAGGAGTGGTCAATCCCATCTTGACTCACACACCGACTTCACAAGTACTTGACTGTATTCAAAAATCTTTCAAACCTATATTAAAAATACAGGTAGTCCAGCACCAAAGTACAGTGAGTTGCTTGCAAGTCAACATGGTGATCTCAGATCGGAGGGATACTTATACCCATTGGTCTTAGCTAACTACTCTTGATAGTAGAGTATTATATTGGTCATGTTCAATGCAGATGTATTCCTAAAGTTAGGATTGGAATAAGACTTCCATCCCCAACATTCAAGAATTTCTCATCATTTTCAAATATTCCACTTACTTGTAGTCCTAGCAATAAATTGCATAAAACCATCGGTATCTAATATCTAGGTAGTGGAATTATATAGAGAAACTTTAAGATGTTATCATATAACATTCTTGATGAGCAACCCTTGCTCCTTTCTCTTGTTCAGTCTATTATGGTCAATGAAAGCAAGACAATTCTTCTTCCTATGACCCTGTGCTTATGCCTGATTTGGATCAATTTTGGACTAATTATTTTGACTAGACTAAGAAGCCCCAATACGAACCCATTCGTACTGCTAAATCAAATTCAACTTTTGATACTAATTAACGAAGTTGGGTCCCATAAGTCATCACTATCTAACAGCGATTGGAGCAATTAAGGTTTAGCCTTATTTTGAGAAAAGAGAACAATGACTTAATGTATATGAATTATTTTAAGCTTAGAGACTTGAACTTTAGTCTCAAGGTTCTTCCACTATTTTATTCAAATTAGTAGCCTCTACCTCCAATTCAAAAAATTATTTTAATTTTTTAGTAGGTACTAGAATCCACATAGACTACACACAAGTCCAACTTTGGTCGGCCAACCCATGTGCATGTACAAGTAAGTTTATTAACCAATTATTTCTCCAAACAACTTCTAGTAATTTAATTTTACCCCAGAAACCTAATCAGTAGGCTTTGGCCTCCACTGTAAGGATCCGGTTAGGTCCAACCATTAACATGATCATACTTGGTGCATCTAACCAACAAATGATTAAATCCAACTTTGGTTGGCTAACCTAACCACCATTAGAGAGACACATCTAAGTCATCATATGATGAGTGATAATTTCATTAGTCAACAAGTACCATGCCTTTGGGTCTGCAATGATTATTGAGTTAATGGACTCATTATCAAACACCTTAATGGGAGGCTATGACTCAGTTATCTCCATAACTTTATCATTTTAAGGATCTAATAATTTTAGAGGATTTAAAATTATCAGTGATTTAAGGATAGAAAAGACATGGACCAATTCGTTCCCACTGACTTCTTCAAGTCAAGTCCTCCCACTGACTTCTCAAGTCATTAACAAGGATTAGGATCAAATTTGGTCCATGAGCACCTAGATCAGTCTCACTGAATGAAATCAGACTCTCTGATTTCCTATGTGACATGGGTTAGCATGAATCAATGAGCAACCTAATTAAGACCTGATTAACCACATTGGCCAGGTAAGTATGATCGATGGGAGGGTCTGCCAATGCTTGCCTTAGACACCATAAGAAATGGCCAGGTAAGCATGCTCCCAATTAAAAACCACCGATCAAGTTTACCTTAGACACCAACTGGTTTATCAATTTTGATTTGGTCTGCCTAAAGACTCAAGCTCAGTCGTTGAGCCACGATCAGTGTCCATTTGTTAGATATATAGACTTTGATCAACTACAACTATTGAAGTGATCTATAGAAATGATCTAATCCTAATTAACTTTTAATTAGATTTGATCAATTTTTTAACTTAGTCCATATTTAATCTAACCCTAGGTCTAACCCAGTTAATAATTTGATCAAGTCTAACCCATTACCCTTTAACCCATATTTTATGAAATTATCTTAGGATCTTTAAATCACAAACCTAGATCCTAAACAATCACTTAATTCTTTTAATTAAGTTCATGGCTGAGGGTTGGGGTTCGGTATTTTAAAAAATATTTTTAATTTTTGAAAGGTTTAATATAATCTAGTGTTGTTTCACTAAATAGGTCGACTTATTTCAAAAATGGGTTGGCTTATTTCACTAACAAACACTAACAATTAAAATCAGTCAAAAATATAATTCAGCCAACTTTTCAGTCGAGCTGGCATGCTGGTCGAGTTGGCTTGTTGGTCGAGCTGGCCCGATCAGCAAATAGAACCTTCGCAAGATCTTGTTCTAGGCTGATTTTAATCATGTACATTACATAAAAATTTATGAAATAAAATAGACTTAATTTAAAACATTCATGACAAGATTTATTTAAACTCTTTTAAATTTTCTACATCGCAACGTACCAGGACAACCTTTGCACTGTAAGGGATAAACCTTACAGCAAGACAACCTACAGTCCGTGCAATCATTATTTTATTTTCTAGATTTATTTTAATATAATTATGAATATATTATAAAAGAACCTAGATGCTCTGATACCACTGTTGGAAAAGCTGCAGGGTTTCATGCATGAATTTCAACATTTTTTTTTGAAATATAGCGCAGCAGAACATGTAAATTAAATAATTTAATCTACAAATGCATGTAATCAAATTACTAAATCCTACAATTAGGACCTATAACATGTCATATTGTATTTATAAATCAAAAAATAAAAGATTTGGTATTGATCAAATCAATACCCTAGATCTGAAATAGTTTCAAATCTAAAACCTAGATCATATCTAGATAAAAGAAGAGATCAGATCTCTTACCTTCATGCAGGTCGAGAACTCTATGGTTGATTTTTTTTATTGTCTTTGGAGCCACACATGCATCTGGCCTCTACAGGTGATCCACATGAGACTGCAACAAAATCGGAGGTTTGTCGAACGAAGATCCGCTCGAAGTGCTAGCTTCTTGCAGAACCCTCTGGATGGTTAATCTAAAAAATATTCTTCAGATCTCCTGGATATTCTAAGAGATGAAGAATATGAGGAGGAATAAGAAAAAAGTCAAACCTTTTGATCTTCCTAAAATCAAAATTAATATTTAATAGAAAAGGATCCTAAGAGAAGACAGATCTTCTCCTTCAGTACATTAACAATTGATATCCTGAAAACATCTCTATGCTAGGACTTGAGAAGACCTTCTTCTCTTAATATTTTTTTTAGTTTTCAGATCTTATGATATCTAATTTTTTTTATAGAAAAATCTCATGATTTATGGAGAAGAAGGGTTCTAAAAGAAACCTTAAGAAAAGACCTTCTTTTCTTCTTCTTCTTCCATCAGAACATGATCATACCATGTCCAAAATAAGATCACCATGCTCCAACTCTTTAGAGCATGAATTTACCATGCCATCTCTCTTTCTCTTTTAGATTTTTTATCATATAAAAAAAAATATAAAATAAAGAGATATTAATATGAAAGGAAAAACAATAAGAGAAGACAATCTTCTCTTTTACCTTTCTCTCTACAAGACATCAACCTTTGATCTCTTGACTGAAGAATTTCCTCCAAGGATTTTGAAACCTTAAACTACCCATGTAATTTTTATTTCTCTCTCATATTTTTATCACATAAAAACACAAAAACAAAGAGAAAAAAATAAGAAAGAAAATCAATAAGAGAAGACAATCTTTTCTCTTACCTTTCTCTACAAGACATCAACTTTTGATCTCTTGTTAGAGGACTCTCCTCCATGGATTTTGATGCCTCAAACCTCCCAGGTCTTCCTCATTATCCTCTAGTATTTCTCTCAATTTTCCATGAATTTTTGACTCCTATATTATGGCATATGGGGCGGCCTCCTTTTATATGGCAGACTAGGTCATAAGACCTAGTCTAATAAGGAGTCCTTGGGCGTCCAACTCTTGGACGCCCCTTATCTCATTTATTTCTTGGATAGCATGAAAATAACCACAAAAGGGGTAACAAAAAGGAGGATAAACATGGGGGAAGTTGGTGCAAGAGAGGGAGGGAAGAGTCCTTGTGAAGAGGGACTCTTTCAAAAAGAGAAATAGGCTAAACCACTTTCCACAATGAACCCTTAATTTTCATATTGAACCAGATCAAATCTAATTCAAATCTCTAAAATAAGTGGTATAAGATTACTTTTTTTAGATATAAAAATCATAAAAAAATTATCTGGAATTAATTAGTGGGTGTGGGCTTTGATTTTCTTAGGTGGCACAAGAGAAGATGGAATCTTAGTCTAACTAGGATTCTTATTTAGATTAGGTCAAATACTTTAAACCCAATTTAAATTAATTACAATCTAATTAATAATAATTTTAGTCTAACTAGGAGTACAATTAAATCAGATTAAATCATATTTAATTTAAATCCTAACTTAATTAGGAATTGGATGCTACAAGTCCTAGTCAAACAGGGACTTGTTCTCCCTTGCAACTGGCTTATCCAATAAACCAATTAGACTTAATCTAATTAAATCTAAACTAATTCTAATTGAATCATATTCAATTAGACTTGGTCTCAGCCTTATTTCTCAATTAGAGCCAATTAGCAATCCAATTGCTAATGATTCTCCTGCAACACTTGCATTAGGTCAAACATCAATCACATTGATTGTTTAACCTTAGAACGATTCTCAATCATCGATTAACCATCTGATTAGGTTACAACCTCTTATGCATGTGAACCTATAGGTTCGAACCTAAGTTGGTAGCACAAGAATCAATTTTTGTATCAATCGAAGTAACCATCTAGAAATGATTCCCGACATCCAGATAGGTCGAATGTATGCAAAGCAGCATTCTAAGAACCCTGACCCATGGTTATCGTATAATTCATCCTTTTGACCAAAAATACTCAAGATGACTTCGAGTATGCTATCAATCACTCATACAAGTCATCTCTATTGTGCCTTAAAATTTTGCAAATCTCATGACTCCTCACGAGGATTATCCAGGCCTAGGTTTTGCTAAATTGAAACACAGTAAGATATTCTCTTCCTAAAGTTAATCAGGAGTGGTAAATCTTATCTTGACTCACACACCAACTTCATAAGTACTTGACTATACCCAAAAACCTTTCGAACCTATATTAAAATTACAGGCAGTCCGACATCAAAGCACAATGAGTTGTTTGTAAGTCACCGTGGTGATCTCAGGTCAGAGGGACACTTATACCCATTGGTCTTAGCTAACTACTCTTAACAGTAGAGTGTTACATTGGTCATGTTCAATATAGATGTACTCCTACATCTCATCTGGATGTCATACCAGTATCTCCACACCACTTGGTTACGAGGACAACCAACGCATATGGCATACAGCGGCCTATACTTGATAAGTTATTGTCCTTGTTAATAACTTATCATTTGGTCGTGAACAGTTTAAGAACCATCCGATAAATCCTCCTTTATCGATTAATTGTGATTCTATGGACTTCATCATAATTTAAGAGTTCATTTAAGAAACATAAAACTTTTATGATGAACTTGCCAAATAACTATTATTATTAGATAATTCATATACTAATTCCAATCATCTACCACTTAGATGATAGGCTTTAGGACATATTTTCTAACATCTACACTGTAGACTAGAGACCCATCTATCCTGAAAGAAATGATCTGTACGTCTGTCTATCTGGATCAATCACCATCCTCATGATAATCCTATGATCGGCAGTATTTAGAAATTAAATACATATCTCTAATTCTCAACACTTTGAGAATATGTATCAAAACTAATTCCATGAATGATTCAAGGACACATCAACTTGAATGAAAAATAAATTTATCCTTTTATTGATCAAATCAATGTATTAAGTATAAAATTTTATCTTAGATTTATTATAATGTATCAGCCATATTGGCTTCTAGGACATACATCTAACAATCTCCCACTTGGACTAAAGTCAATTGGCTACAAATCTAAGTTCCATGTTCTCAAGGTTGATTTTTATTTTTGGTCGGCTTAACTTCTTAGTCAATGGATCTACCACATTATCCTTGGAGTCTACTCTTCGTCCTTCGACATATTTTTTTTGAGGTAGTCGTGTATGATATGATACCGCCACTCGATGTGCTTCGATTTTTGATGAGACCTCGACTCCTTAGCAAGTGCTATGGCTTAATTATTGTCACAGTAAAGTGGTATGGCATCTGATGTCATAATCTCAAGTTCTACAATGAACTTTTTGAACTAGAAGCCTTCCTTTGCAGCATCCAAAGTAGCGACATACTCAGCCTCCATGGTCGAATCCGCTATGATGGGTTGCTTGAAACTCTTCCAGCTAAATACGCCACCATTACAAACGAACACATATCCTGATGTAGACTTTCTATCATCAAGATTAGACATGAAGTTTGAGTCAGTATAATCCTCGACTCGCAACTCAGAATCTCCTCCAAAGATCAAGAATAAATTCTTAATCCTTCTTAAGCACTTAAGGATGTTCTTCACAACTATCCAGTGCTCCTCATCTGGATTCGACTGATACCTGCTCGTGATACTCACAGTAAGAATAATATCAGGTTGAGTACATAGCATGACGTACATGAGGCTTGCTATAGCTGAGGCATAAGAAATCCTATTTATGTGCTGCACCTCCTTAGATGTGGTCAGACACATCATCTTGGAGAGACTAATACCATGCCTAAGAGGTAAAAGATCTCTTTGAGAGTTTTTCATGCTAAACCTCTTTAACACCTTCTCTATATATAGCTTTTGTGACAAGCCTAGCATCCATTGAGGTCTATCCCTATAGATTTTTATTTCAAAAAAATAGGATGCTTCTCCTAGATCTTGCTTGGAGAATTTCTTGGACAACCATCTTTTGACCATGGTCAGTATGAAAATATCATTCCCAATAAGGAGGATATCATCCACGTACAATATGAGAAATGTAATGGTGCTCCCATTGATCCTTTTATATGCACATAGTTCTTCTTCATTTCTGATAAAATCAAATGATTTGATTGCTTCATCAAAATGATGGTTCCAACTTCAAGAAGCTTGCTTTAATCCGTATATGGACCTTTGCAACTTGCAAACTCTGTGATCACCAGATGTGAAACCTAAAGGTTGCTCCATATAGATATTTTTCTCAAGATATCCATTCAGGAAAGCAGTTTTTACATCTATCTGCCATATTTCATAATCATAATAAGCTGCAATAGCAAGCAAAGTACGGATGGATTTTAGTATGGCTACGGACGAGAAGATTTTCTGATAGTCAATGCCCTCGCACTGACTATAACCTTTAGCCACATGCTTAGCTTTATAGGTCTCTACCTTATCATCGGTACTTATCTTCCTTTTGTAGATCCATTTACGCCCAATGGATATGATACCCTCAGGTGGATCCACTAAGGTCCAAACTTGGTTCGAGTGCATTGAGTCAATTTCTGACTTCATCGCATCTAACCATTTTTCAAAATCGATGTCAAATATCATCTCATCAAAGGTATTAGGATCATCGCTATAACCCCTATCTTCCATAAGAAATATTTCTTTCATTTCCTTCATAAGTACACCCATATACCTTTCAGGAGGTCGAGAGACCCAGTTAGATCTGTGAGGTGGTTGAGGAATGTCTACTACTGGCTCATGGACAATGGGTTCTTGAGGATCTATAGCTCTTTACTCTTCGGAGACCTCTTCGAGCTCAACTAACCTCCCATTGCTACCATCCTGGATAAACTATTTTTCTAGGAATATGGCATTTTGACTCACAATTATATTGTGGCCTTGTGGAAAGTAGAAGTAGTATCCCATGGATTCTTTAGGATACCCTATAAAATGAGCTATAATAGATCTATCCTCTAACTTATCCACCATCTATCTTTTGACATAGGCCGAACATCCCCAAGTCTTAAGATAACCTAGACTCGGCTTCTTATCGAACCATATCTCATACGGCATGATAGAAATGGATTTTGATGGAACTTTATTCAACAAGTGAATTACAGTTAACAAGGCATGTCTCCAAAGATATAAGGGTAGATCTGTGAAGCTCATCATGGACCTAACCATATCCAATATGGTCCTGTTTCTCCTTTCGGATATCCCGTTGAGCTGAGGTATTCTAGGAGGCATCCATTGTGAGACTATGACATTGTCCTTAAAATATCTCAAAAATTTTCGACTAAGATATTTACCTCCTCAATCAGATCAAAGAACCTTAATAGGCTTGTCTGTTTGCTTTTCTACTTCATGCCTGAATTCTTTGAACTTTTCAAAGACCTCAAACTTATGTTTCATCAAATACACATACCCGTACCTAAATAAATCATCGATAATGATAATGAAGTAGGTATAACCACCATTGGCCAGCACATCAAATGGCCCACACACATGGGGTGTACCAGGGCAAGTAACTCGATGGCCCTTTCCCCATGTCCTACAAAGGGTAACTTGGCCATTTATTCTCGAAGGTAAGATTCACAAGCTAGATACAACTCTAGGTTAAGAGAGCCAAGAATCCCATCCTTCTCCAGTCTATTTATCCTGTCCTCTCCAATATGGCCTAGTCTATGATGCTACAAGTACTTCTGATTAATTTCATCTCTGGGTCTCTTTTAGCCTACAGCACTCATTATTTGCTCATTTAGATTCACATTCGTATCAACATGCAAGTGATAAAGACTGTTAATTAAAAGACCTCGTGCAACCAATTTATTTTATAAATAAATAGAATAAAAGTCTTTATTGAAATAAATTTTAAAATCTTTCTGTGCTAGCACAGATATGAAAATCAAATTTTGACTAGCTATAGGAATATTATAACAGTCCTTTAAATCTAATCTAACATTAGATGGTAATCGAAGAGGATAAGTGCTAACAGCCTCTGCAGCAATCTTTGCTCCATTGCCGACCCAAAGGATCATGTCACCTTTCCTTAACCTCCTACTTTCTATCAGACCCTGTATTGAGGTACATATATGAGCACTCGAGCCAGAGTCTAATATCCAACTAGAAGAAGAAGAAACTATAAGATTAGATTCAATTACAAGCATACCTTCGAAAGATTTATCATCCTTTTTGATTTTTAGGCTATCTAGATATTTTAGATAGTTCCTCCTCTAGTGGCCTTCAGCATGATAGTGAAAATATTTTTTCTTTGCTTCGATCTTGCTAGAAACTTCCTTCTTTGGCCTATTCTTCTTTTTCTACTTCTTAGCAGATTTTGCCTTCTTCTTCCTATTAGACTTTTTCTTGAAAGAAGTCCGCTTCATAGCGAGAATAGTGCCCTTTGAACTCTTCAAGATTTCCTCCGTAGTGACCAACATTTTGACCAGTTCGGGTATAGTGCAATCGAGCTTGTTTATATGAAAATTTATAATAAATTGACTACATGAACTTATAAGGGATTGAAGGATCAGACCGAGCTTTCCAAGCTCCTCAATATCTTTGATCACTATCATACGGTGCTCATGGACCGATTGTCCTTCACGCATCTTCAAATTGAAGAGTCTTTTGGACACCTCAAAATATGCTGTGCGGCTCTGCTCACCATACAACTCTTGTAGGTGAGTGATCATAGCCCTGACAGTAGGTATATGCTCATGCTAGCTTTGCAACTCGTTTGACATAGAAGCCAGTATATAGCACTTAACCCGACTGCCTTCATCCATCCACTTCTCAAAAGTAACCCTTTGCTCAACAGTAGGATGGTTTGATAGCACTATGGATTCCTGATCGAGTACATGACCTAATTTTTTGGAGGTCCAGATAATCCTGAGATTTTTGAGCCAGTCTTTGTAATTGGTACCGATCAAACAATTGGTTTCAAAGATGCGGGCTAGAGGGTTTGAGGCTGACATGGTTTAACTATGAGAGTAAAGATTCAAGTTAGACTTTTATACTTAATGTTATATTTGCTTCTAAGGATTTTAAGATGCAAACAATGACTCCCACTAATTTATCAAATCCCTCCACTCTCCAAAAAAGAAACAAAAATCTTAATGTTATAAAGGATTCCTAGTGGGTGCTGCGGTCCCACCGATGACATGCACCTCACCTAATAATTATTGATAATATGCACACCGATGTGTAAGCAACTCTTTGTCCAGATACTTCTCTAAGCATATTGCAGCGACTTAGTTTCTAAGTCATGTGGGCTCATCTAACAGTTATTGTCCACACTTCTTAGTTAAGCCCGACCCACCATTCTTAAGTAGGTGCAAGGTTGTCATTGGGTCCCTCACCTAATAGTTATTAGGCCCAATCCCATCCTTACCCTGGAGCAACTCTTTGCTAATAGAGTGGTTGCATGTTCCTGATGCAACTGAACCACTGTGACCAACCGAGAACAATCAACACCGGTAGCACGTCCGTACATCTACAACAATGGAAGACCTATGGACTTAATATTTGTGGAGAAATTTAGGTTTAGATCTTATCTAATCAGTCATCATATGATCGATCTAATTGGCATAGCCTAAAGCAAACTGCTAAGCTACCCAATTTAAGACCCAATCTTCCAAATTAGCTAGGTAAGTGGATTGCTGGGATGTGTAGGCGATTTCATGCATGTATTTTAAAATTTTTTTGAAAAAATTATAATAGAAGATAATTAGATTAATTAAATTAATCTAGCATGTATATAATTTAATCATCAAATCAATCTACTTTAGGATCTATGACATATTATGTTGCATATAAAATCTAAAATAATCTGAAGATAAAATCAGCATGCATGCATGTGAGCAGTAGATCACATCTACTTCTAATATGAGTTCAAAATTTCATACCTAATCATGGATTGATGATCTCCACTGCTGAGAGACATAGTAGAGAGTATCTTTGTTGGTTGCTCACAGTTGCACATGCGTCCAACCTCTACAAAAAATCTACTCGAAGCCCTAATTTGATCGATCTTCTCGGGAGTGCCAGCTTGTGTGAAGACCTTCTTCTTGGTTGATCTGGATCTTTTTTTCAAACCTCTGGAATCCTTTTAGAAGTTGAAGATAGACTTTTTGAGAAGATGAAGAGGTAAAAGAAAGATGAAGAAGAAAATAATTTTCTTCTAATTTATTCTCTCTTCCCAAACCCTTAGAACCAAAAATCTGAAATTTAAATTTTTGCGCACACCCCAAGAGAGAGGACCCTCCTCTCTATTTTTCACACCATGAACTATGCCTAAACTTATACCACATGAAGAGCTCTCTTTTGGTATCTTACACATATAAAAGAAACAACAAAAGCCCCTTTTATAAGTATGTAAGGAGGTGGGGTGAAGAGTCCTAGTGATCCTGGACTCTTACAAGATTCTGCCTCTCTTCATAATTCTATATCCAAACATATATCAAAAAAATATGGGATATCTCTTCTCATATTGTTTTATAGTAAATCAATCCTCCAATAATCTTTCATAAAAAATCTTCTCAAAATGTCACACATATAAGGAGAAAAAAATTTATTGGGGTGGAGAGGTTGATCTGAATGAGAACAGATTCTCCTGATAAAGAATATTTTGAAATCTAATTTTAGAATCTTTCTTTTATCAAAACTAAGTTAAATTTAGATGTGAGATAGATAAGGTAAAGAACTCTTTGATGTGAAAAAATCTCATACAAAATAATTTTTTGTGTGGAGATATATGGCATGCAATCTGAATTGATACAGGGAGAAGAGTCCTATTCCAATAAGGACTCTAAGTTTCCTTATTTGAATCCAAATCGAATCACATCTGGTTTAGCCCAAATAAAATATATAAAATCAAATCTAATTAGATTTATAAATTTTTAATCAAATTTTAATCAAATTAAAAATTGATTGACCCAAAGTTCTGATCAAATTAGAGATAATTCTCCTTTAGCGATTAGGTCATCTCATAATCCAATCGGATCAAATCTAATTGAATCTAATTCAATTAGATTTTATTTAATCCTCTTTGCTCAATTAAATTGAGCTAATAAATAATATAATTACTAATTAATCTTTTATTAATTCACTAATACTTGGTGAATTAATTTATTATAACTTTTACATAATATTAATCATCAATCGAATTGACGATTAAGCCCTTGAATGATTCTCAATCGTTGATCAGCCACATGATCAGTCAGAAACTTTTTTTGAGTGTAATCCTATAGGTTCGAACCTAAGCCAGTAGCATAGAAATAACTTTCTAAACCAATCGATGTAAGCATCTAGCAATGATGACCCGACATCCGGATAGGTCGAATGATGGCAAAGCAACATTCAAGAACCTATTGGCGTATGGTTATCGTATAATTCATCCCTTTGACCCTAATGCTCGAGGATGATTAAAGATTTTACTATCAATCCTAGATAAATCATCCATATTATATTTTAATCTTTTTCAAATCTATCACATGAATTATCCAAGCCTAGATTTTGCTAAATTGAAATACACTGATGCATATCTCCTACTAATTCGGAGGGGTTAATCCCATCTTGACTCACGCACCGATTTGACAAGTACTTGACTGCATCCAAAAACCTTTCATCACTGAATTAAAAACTCAGTTAGTCCGACACCAAAGTACAATGAGTTGCTTGTAAGTCACCGTGGTGATCTCAGGTCGGAGGGACACTTATATCCATACCCTTCGCGAGCTACCCTTGACAGCAGAGTGCTCCACAGTTGGTCACGTTCAGTGATGATGTTCTTCTACATCTCACCTGCATGTCATACCAATATCTCCATACCATTTGATTACGAGAATAACTAATACATATGGCACACAACAACCTACACTTGATATCGCTATCATCCTAGTAATAGCGTATCATTTGGTCACAAACCAGTTTAAGGACTGTACGATAAATCCTCCTTTATCGATCAAAGTAGTCCTACGAACTTCATCAAAATATAGGAGTTCATTAGAAGATGTAATTTTGTGATAAAAAATACCAAATAACTTTTATTATTTATCAATTCATATACTTTTATAATTAGCATAATTGTCACACGATTGGTTTTAGGATACATTTCCCAACAACTCCCACTTGGATTAAAGCCAATCAGTATAGTATCATATACCCATCTTTGATTTATCATCTCAAAACTCCTAAATATCGAGGTTTTAGTAAATGAGTTGGTCAAGTTCTCCTTTCTGTTGATCTTTTAAAGATTGACGTCACTTTAACAGATTTTTTGAATAAGGTGGTAGCGATGCAAAATACCTAGTAAGCTAATGGGACTTCAGCTCCTTGGCATGAGCCATGGCTTCGATACTGTACAATACAGCAAGACCATCATCGGAAGATGTCACTCCTAACTTGCTAGCAAACCTGTACAATCGCATAGCTTCCTTGCAAGCATCGAATGCTGCAATGCATTCTGCCTTGCAATTTGAATTTGGCTATATTTTTCTGCTCGAAATTTTTCCAATAGATTGCTTCATTATTTAGGGTAAAGATATATTCCGACATGTTCTTACTATTATTATGTCCAACTAAAAATTGGAGTTATAATCCATAAGTTTTAAGTCAGATTCTTCGTAACCGAGTCACTAATCCTTAGTATTTCTCAAATACTTAAGGATAACTTTTCAGTGATTCTCATTCGGATCTTGCAAGTATCTACTCACTATCCTAGTGAGTATACCATATTCAGTCTCATACATGGTGTACATGATAGAACAAATTCTACTCATAAACACCCTATGTATGTTGGATTGGGAAAACCCAAGCAACCTCTTAGATCTATCTCTATAGATCTTTAGAATGAGAGATGCTTTTCTCAAATCTTTTATGGAGAACAATAATAATAATGAAACTTTTATTCCTTATAATATGAGAAATGTCATTCCTGATTAAGAGAATTTCATTCACATACAGGACAAGAAATACGCTCATAGAAGTATTAACCCATTTGTATTTGCAGGGTTCTTCTTCGTTTTCAATGAAGCCATGCATTTTGATCACTTATCAAAATGCACATTCCAATTCCAAAATATGTAGCATTGCCATAAGAGAAAATACCTCATTATGATCAATACCATAATGTTGACAATATTCTTAAGCAACCAGACGAGCTTTATAGGTCTCCACCTTCTCATCTGTGCTACTCTGATCCTATTGAAGATCCACTTATACTCTATGGGCTTTATCTTTCGAGTGGATCAATGAATGTCCATACATAGTTGATCTTTATGGACTTCATTTCAGACTCTATGGCTCCAAGTCATTAATCAGAGTCGGACCTCTGCATGGCATCCATGTAGGTGATCAAATTCTTATTGTTCTCATCGAGTTCAACAGGATCACATCCCAGAACTAGATACCAAAGTACCTATTCGACGAATGCGGTACTCTACCGAATCTCCTTGATAGTACTTTTACAATGGATTTCGAGTTTGATCTAATCAAATCCGATTCTATGGGTTCACTAGATTGTGTCGGTTCTTCTATCTATCGAACTTTATAAGTTTCACATTAAAAGCATCAGTACCTTCATCAAGGTACTCCTTTTGTGAAAGGAATGCCGAACAACTCTTATTTTTAGCATGGTAGAAGTTATATCCCCTAGATTCTTTGGGGTTACCCCATAAAATAAAATATATATAGGATCGAGATCTAAGCTAATCGATCTATAAATGCTTGATATAAACTGAACACTCTCAAACCTTAAGGTAAGAAAATATCGGCTTACACCTAGTCCATATCTCATATGGAGTCCTTGCGATCAATTAGTTCGAAATCTAATTCAGAACATGACAAATAGTCTTAAGAGTATCACCTTAAAAAGAGACCGACAGACTTACAAACCCCATCATGGATCGAACTATGTCTAACAAAGTCGATTCCAATAAGAGAGAATTCTTATTCTCTTTTAAATTTGTCAAAAACTTATCGGAAGGGCATTCTCCTCTTTGGTCTGACCAAAGAGTTTCAATGCTCTTTCCAGTTTGTTTCTCTATCATATTATGAAATTATTTGAACATTACAAATAATTCAAATTTATGGCAAACATGTTCGTAGATCCAATATATGAGTATGTATCAGATTTAGAACATCACTGGCTCGTTCACCTTTTCCAGCAAAAGAGACCTTGGTCATCTTATTAAGGAGATAGAATTAACAAGTTGACAATGATTCACAATCATTGACTTCGAGAATTATCTCCTGTTAATCCTATTCTTATTTATATGACCAAGCCTAAATTACCAAAGGTATGCTTTCATGACATTATCTACTTTAGAGAGTTTGTTTGATTGTGTACAATACACTAACAGGCTGTGACTATTCATAAATATTATTTCTTAGTTTTTTATATAATTTTGACATCATTCATAATGATATCACAAAATTATTAGACAATAATGACAATCACTAAAATCATATTGTTGGAATTAAAAACAAGCTCGATGATTCCTAAAATCAGAATTAGAACATAACTTCCAACTCCAATATTCAGGAACCTCTTACTGTTTTCAAATTTTCTACTAACCTGAAGTCGTTACAATAATTTGCATGGACTTCTGATATCCAATATCTAGGTAGTACTGTCATGATAAAGAAATTACAATGTGTTATCATATAAGTATTGGGAATAGTGTCCCAAAGCCAATCATCAGTCTGTTGACGGTTGTACTCATTTTTGTATATATACATGAATTATGAATTAATAAAAATTATTTTGGCATTTTTCATCACAAAATATTTCATCTTCTAATGAACTCCTATGTTGTGGTGAAGTCCTTAGGACTATCTAGACTCGACAAAGGAGGATTTGTCGTTTAGTCCTTAAATCTGTTCACGACCAAATGATACGTTGTTACCAAGGATGACAACGTTTATCAAGCATAGGTCATTGTGTGCCATATAGGTTGGTTGTCCTCTTAACCAATGAGTGTGGAGACACTGGTATGGCATACAGGTGAGATGTAAGGGTACATCTGCACTGAACGTGATCGACTCCGGAGCTATTTCTGCTGTCAAGATTTGCTCTGATAGAATATGGGTATAAATATTCCTCCGACCTAAGATCACCATGGTGACTTGCAAGCAACTCACTGCACTTAGGCACTGGACTACCTGAATTTCTAATTCAGTGACGGAAGGCTGCTGGGTGTAGTCAAGTACTTAACTTATCGGTGCATGTGTCAAGATGGGATTGACCACTCTAGTTTACGAGCTATGTACAGTCATGTTTCAATTTAACAAAATCTTGGCCAGGGTAGTCCTTGTGAGGAGTCACAGGACTGTTTTGAGTTGAGCACAATTTGGATGATCTAATCAAGGTTGACAGTTTAACCCTGAGTTGTCCTAAACACAGAGGTCAAAAGGATGAATTATACAGTAACCATATTCACGTAGGTTCTAAGTGTTGCGATTGTGACTATTCGACCTATCCGATCATCGGGTACCATTGCTAGATGGTTACTTCGATTAGTACAGGAATTGGTTCCTGTGCTACCGGCTTAGGTTCGAACCTACGGGGTCACACACATTAGAGGTTCCTATCTGATCTGATGGCTGATGAAGAGTCCTAATGCTTGTGGACTATGAGTCCTACGTGTCTGCGACTCTGTGATCAAGAATCAGGATTCTCTGATCATGAGTCCCACACATTTTGGATACCAGGGTCAAGAGTCCCACTGGTTTGGGACTCTTCGATCAAGATTACATATCGATGAATTCTAATGCCCGATTACCCATCGAATTTGGTCTCAATATTTATGAGAGGTTTAATTAATGATTTGATCACTAATGAACTAAATTTGATTGAGTAATTATTTTTGGATCAAGTCCAATTGAATTGGATTCAGTTGGGTTTGACCCGATTAGGTTAAGAGTTGACCTAATCGTCGAGATGGTTTGGTCCCTGATATGATCAGGGGTTGGGGTTAATCAATTTCTAATTTGATTAGGATTTTATTGAGCCTAATTAAGCCTAATTAAGTTAGATTTAAATTAGTCTAATTGAGCCTAACTTATTTAGTTCAATTAGGTTGGTTTAAATAATGAAACCACCTTGACCCTTTCTCCCTGCACCACCTCACTTCCACTGCGCCCATTTGAATTCACGAGAAGGAAGTTCTCATGAATTTTTCCTCATGCAAAGCCCTCCTCACACCCTACTTTAATGTGCCAAATGAGTGGATAAGGATGATTGGGTTGGCCATTCAAATTCAAAATAAAGTTTGAATTTGAATAAGCAACCAATCTTAGCGCCTTGACCTTATCCTCTTTTAATGCCCCATTTATTACATGAGAAAATGTTTCTCATGAAATCACTCACACACAAATTAAGCCATGCCCTCCTCTTCTCATGCCCTTAGTGGATAGGAATAAATTAATTTCTATTTGAATTCAAAATTTGATTTGAATTCAAATGTGCAATTACTCATCTTTATCCTCTCACGTGGATAAGACGTTTGATATTGTTTTAAAAGGAGGAGAAGAATGGGGCGTGTGCAAGAAAAATTTTGGAGAGAAAATCTAGGTGTGAGAAATCCTTGTGTGCCAGGTGAAGGTCTATATCCTTTTGAGAGAAAAAGAAAGAAAAGAAAGAAAAAGTGTGCACAGGATTTCAGTGAGTTCTCCAGGGTTTCAGCCTGGAGTTCGGGAAGTGAGAAGGTGAGCTAGGAGTGTCGTGAGCCCACCAAATTTTAGGAAGATCTTCAACATCCTCTCAAGCATATCTTCTGATGATCCAGAGTATCCAAAAAATCGACAGACATCGATCGAAGGAGTTCGATCAGCATCGATCGTCGAAAGGGCTCTACAACGAGCTAGCACTCGTGAGGAGTCGATCAGATCGGGAGCTTCGTGTGGATGATCCACAGAGGTCAGACATGCTGTGTGGCTATATTGTGATGATCAGATTCTCCCGACGGTGATCAGATTGCGGTGATCTACTACCCGCACAAAGGTATTGTGTTCTAAACACATTACAGTAAAGTGTTTACTGTTCAAATTCGAATTTCAAATTTAAATGCATGCATGCTATATATCATATTTAGATCTTAGTATAGGATAAATTTTTATTAATTAATTAGATTAATTAATAATTTTCACTGTAAAATAATGATTTTGAAAAAGTTTTAAAATTACTATTTTACCCCTGCACTGAATTTTCCCACAATAAGTACTTTGTTCAGCAATCCTTTGCTGATTTCTCTTTCTTAGCCTATTCGAATCAAAAAATTCTACTAGACCAAGTTAACCTTAGACTCTTTTGTCAGTTCGGGCTCCTCAGCCCAAGAACGACTTTCTTGCATCTTCTTTTTCTTTCTTAAAGGATTGTTCCCCCACTGAAGACACATCTTCAGAGGTGCGAAAGAACCCCATCATTTGAAGAATTTTCTCCCATTGAGCATCATTGAATTTATAACTAAATTCATGTTCTTTACTACACTCAATTACACCACACAGTGACATGATCATTTGGCCACTTTTGATAAGTATCTTTGATAGCATCACATGTGTTGGATGTAAAAACTTTAGGTGCTAGATCCATAATCATATGTAGGATCCATTCATGCTCTAGAACTATTCGCAACTTTTGATACCAATTATCGAAGTTGAGTCCTATAAGTCAGTCACTGTCAAACAATGAAAGGAGCAATATTCATCTAGTCATAACTAAAAGCAAAACATGACCTCTATGTTTATGAATTGATTAAACCTAAAGACTTGGATTTTAGTCTAAAAGTTCTCTCACTATTTTATATGAATTGGTAGCTTCTACCTTCAATTCGAGAAATTATTCTAATTTCTTAGTGTGTACTAGAATCCACAGACTGTACATGAGCCTGACTTTAGCTAGCTCACCCATGTACATCTATGGATAGGTTCTTAACCAATTATTTCATCAAATAAATTTTAGTAATTGATTTAGCCCCAGATAACTTTTCAGTTGACTTTGGTCTTTTCTGCAACCCTGGTTAGGTCCAACCATTAACATGATTATAGTTATAAATCTAACTACCAAATAATCAGGTCTGACTTTGGCCAGCTAGCCTGATCACTTGATAGAGATACTTGACTAAGTCATCATATTATTGAATGATAATTCTAATAGTAAATGAACACCAGGCCTTTGGGCCTCCAATGATCATTATACTAATAGATCCATTATCATCCAACTTAATGGGAGGCTATGATCTAGTTATCCCCATAACTATCTCATTTTAAGGATCTAATAATTTAAAAGATTTTAATCAATTTAGAGAAGAAATAAAAAGAGATTAATCAGTAAACCATAATCCTCCCATTGACTTCACCAAGTCATTAAAATAGATTAGGATCATGCTGGTTGAACTGGCACCTAGATCAGTCACACTAATCAACCTTAATGGCATGAGTCAACTCGAATCACTTAGCGATCTAATCAAGACATAATTCATCAAATTGGCCAGATAAGTGAGATCGATGGAAGGGTCTACTAAGCTTGCCTTAGACACCATCGAAATGGTCAAGTAAGCCGCTTCCAATTAAAAACCACCGATCAGAATACCGAACTTACCTTAGGCACCAAGTGGTTAATTAATTTTGATTTGACCAACTTAATAATTCGAGTTCAACCACTGAGCCATAATCAAGGTCCATTTGGTCTAATCAAAGACATGGACTTGACCATCTACAACTATTACATTGGTTCTAGAAAAATTTTGATTTTAATCTAATTTAATATTTAGTTAAATTTAATCAAGTTCTCTAGTTAGTCCATTAACTCTTTGATTCTAACCTTAGGTCTAACCTAATTAAGAGGACCTGATCTAAGCTAACCCATACCTCCATATTTTATGCGAATGTCATTAGATCTTAAATCATAATTCTAGATCTAATTAATTCTATACTTAATTCTCAATTAAGTTTCACATCAACATGGTTAAGATTTTAAAAATAATTTTCACATATAAATCATAATTTTTTTTAGATCAAACCTAAATTTTTTATGATTTTAAATCAAAATAATTTTGATTAAATAAGATTAGATGTAACTAACTTTTTCATAACTTGCATCACATACAACAACACCTAGGATTTTAAGGTCTAGAGTTTTGCAAGAAAGTAAGTTTTTTTCTTTCGCTTTCTTCTTAATGGGATCTAATCATATGGCACCCCTATATGCCATAAGAGCACCTCATTGAATGGAAAGAGAAGGCCTTTAAACTCTTCTTGCTCCTATGACCGGATGGTCTGGTAATAAACCCAATCCAAGTACTTGCAAATCGAATCATCTAATCTAATCACATATCATATATGCATGAATGTAGATCTAATCTAAATTATATCAGATCTAATTATAATCTTAGATCATATTTAAATCAGATCATAAATATCATATGCATAACAAAAAATTAGATTTTATCAATGATCAGCACAAACTAGGACAACCTTTTCACTGTAAGGGGTAAACCCTACAGCAGGACAATCTTATATCAGTTTGTGCAATCAATCATTAATTAAATTTAGATCAAAATATCATATATCAGATCTAAATAAAATTAAAATTCAGATCTAGTATGCACATAAATCATGTTATTATGAATCTAGGCTTTGATACCACTGTTGGGATGCGTAGGCGATTTCATGCATGTATTTCGAATTTTTTGAAAAGATTACAATAGAACATAATTAGATTAATCAAATTAATCTAACATGCATATGATCTAATCATCAAATCAAGCTACTCTAGGATCTATGACATGTTATATAGCATATAAAATCTGAAATAATATAAAAATAAAATCAGCATGCATGTATGTGAGTAGTAGATCACATCTACTTCTAATCTGAGTTTAGAATTTCATATCTGATCATGAGTTGACAATCTCCACTACTGAAAGATATGATGAAGAGGATCCTTATTGGTAGCTCACAGCTGCACACGCATCCAGCCTCTATAGAAAATCCACTCGAAGCCCTAATCTGATTGATCTTCTCGGGAGTGCTAGCTCACGTAAAGACCTTCTTCTTGGCTGATCTGGATCCTTTTTTCAAATCTCTGAAACCTTTTCAAAGATTGAAGATGAACTTCTGGAGGAGATGAAAAGGTAAAAGAAAGACAAAAGAAGAAAATGATTTTCTTCTAATTTACTCTCTCTTCCTAAATCATTAGAACCAAAAACTTGAAATTCAAGTTTTTGCTCACACCCCAAGAGAGAGGACCCTCCTCTCTATTTTTCACATCATGAACTATGCCCAAACTTTTACCATATGAATAGCTCTCTTTTAATATCTTACACACACAAAATAAACCATAAAAGCCTCTTTTATAGGCATGTAAAGAGGTGGGGTGAAGAGTCCTAGTGATCCTGGACTCTTACAGGATTCTACCTTCCTTTACAATTCTATATCCAAAAATATGCCAAAAAAATATGGGATGTCCCTTCCCATATTTTTTTATAGTAAATCAATTCTCCAATTAATCTTCTACAAAAAATCTTCTCAAAATGTTATACATATAAGTTAAAAAAAAAAATTATTGAATTGGAGAGGTTGATCTGGATAAGAACAGATTCTCCTAATAAGGAATATTTTGAAATCTAATTTCACAACCTTCCTTTTATCAAAACCAAATCAAATTTGGTGTGAAAAAATCTCACACAAAATGATTTTGTGTCTGGAGATATATGGCATGCAATCTAGTTTAGCACATGGAGAAGAGTCCTATTCCAATAAGGACTCTAAATTTTCTTATTGGAATCCAAACCAAATTATATCTGGTTTAATCCAAATAAAATATATAAAATCTAATCTAATTAAGTTTATAAATTTTTAATTAAATTTTAATCAAATTAGAAATTGATTGAACCAAAGTTCTGATCAAATCAGAGATAATTCTCCCTTAGCGATTAGGTCATCTCATAACCTAATCGGGTCAAATCTAATTAAATCTAATTCAATTAGATTTTATTTAATTATTTTTACTCAATCAAATTGAGTTAATTAGTAATTTAATTACTAATTAATTTTTTATTAATTTATTAATACTTGATGAATTAATTTATTATAACTTTTCTATAAGGTTAATCATCAATCGAATTGACGATTAAGTCTTTGAATGATTCTCAATCGTTGATCAGCCACATGATCAATCAGAAATTTTTTTTGAGTGTGACCCCATAGGTTCAAACCTAAGTCAGTAGCACAGGAATAACTTTCTGAACCAATCGATGTAACCATCTAGCAATGATGACCCGACGTTCGGATAGATTGAATGATGGCGAAGCAACATTCAAGAATCTATTGGCGTATGGTTACCATATAATTTATCCCTTTGATCCTAATGCTTGAGAATGATCAAAGATTTAACTATCAATTCTAGATAAGTCATTCACATTGTATTTCAATCTTTTTCAAATCCATCACATGGATTATCCGGGCCTAGATTTTGCTAAATTGAATTACACTGATGTATATCTCTTACTAATTCGAAGGGGTCAATCTCATCTTGACTCATGCACCAACTTGACAAGTACTTGACTACACCTAGAAACTTTTCATCACTGAATTAAAAATTTAGTTAGTCCAACATCAAAGTATAGTGAGTTGCTTGCAAGTCATCGTGGTGATCCCAAGTCAGAGGGACACTTATACCCTTGATAGCAGAGTGCTCCACAGTTGATCACGTTCAGTGACGATCTACTCTTACATCTCATTTGCATGCTATACCAGTATCTCTATACTATTTGGTTATGAGGACAACCAATACATATGGCACACAACGACCTATATTTGATATCGCTATCATCCTAGTAACAGCGTATCATTTGATCGCAAACCAGTTTAAGGACTATAGAATAAATCTTCTTTTATCAATCAAAGTAGTCCTAAGAACTTTATCACAATATAGAAGTTTGTTAGAAGATATAATCTTATGATAAAAAATATCAAATAACTTTTATAATTTATCAATTCATATATTTTTATAATTAGCACAATTGTTACATGATTGGCTTTAGGATACATTTTCCAACATGGAGATTAGTGGGGGTCCCCCCGTTGCTTTTCTTAGATACCAATAAATTGATGAGGTAAACGAATGGAACCAATTAAATAACTATATCTCATTAACTTGTCTTAGACACCAATAGGTCAATTGGTCCAAACAAGTTAACTCTAGTGAATCGGGCTCAAAACGTCGAGCCAAATTAGATCCTTTGGTTAATCAATTCTATATATGGGACTCAAACGATTTGATCAACAATAATTACATGATCACATAACTTAATTGATCTGACCTTAATCAACACTTGACTTGATTCGATTAATTACTTAATCAAATTAGACCCGTATGACTCAAATCAAAAATCTTAGATGTAATCCTATTACATGACCTAATTTATAATTTTTTCATGATCAAAACTCTCATGCATAAATACTAATTTTAGATTCTAAAATTAAATTTTAGATCTAAATTCTTTATATAAAAGTAAATTTTAAATCATAAAAATAATTTTTAGATTTAACATACAAACATATATCACATATATGCATGTAAAATTCAGATCTAAATAAAATTCAGATCTATTGCATGATATCATATATCTCATATACTAATCATGGATCATATCAGAAGTAATTTTATGATCTTAAATATATAATTATATATCTCATACATGAATCATAAATCAGGTCACATAAAATTTTAGGTTCATGCATGCATCTACATATCATGCGAACATAAATTAGAAATAATTCTAGATCAAAATTCAGATCTATGCATGCTTTGACATATCAACTATATGTTCTAAAATCAAATCTAAAATTAAATTTTAGATTCAAAAATTCATCTATACATCTCATGTATTAAGAAAAATTCAGATTTTGAAATTTTTTTCAAAACATGTATGACAATTTCAACAATATGAAACTCGTAGCTCGGATACCACTATTGAAATTTGAGGTTTGAGACATGCATATGTATTTCAAAATTTTATTTTCAAAATATCATAATAGAATATAAAATTAAAATATTTTTAATCTGAATCACACATATATAAAATATGAAACTACAAGGATCTAGTTCATGTGCTAAAATTGACATATACAGAAATTTAGATTGTGATCAATTCACATACCTATTTCACAATCTCTTTCTTCGAATTTGGATCTGAAAGGAAAAAGATTCTTTTCTAACCATACAAGTATCTGATCTCTATGGGTATCCACTCAGGATCAGCCTGGAACAGTCCTCTACAAATTAAATTTTCTTCTCTAAAAAAATTCAGCCTACTGAATCTGAACAAAGTCTGGATCGCGATCAACACTTGATCTCTTTCTTTGATCTTTTTCTTCTCCTCTTCTCTAACCTTTGTCCCTTTGATTTATGCTACTACCAATAGGTGGAAACCAGCAAGGAGGGATGCCTAACCAGCTTGGGCATGAGGAAGATGGGACATCCCAACTAGGTGGGACATGTGGGATGCCAAGAAGAGAAGAGAAAGGAAGAGGAAAAGAGGTGTGGGGGGACCTTTTGGGCATGGAGGGCTACTTGTTTAGATGCTCTAGGGACCTTAGGGGAGGTCCCTTTAAATAGCCATGAGGATTGAATCTTATTCAATCTCATAATACAAGTCCTACTTGCATTGGATTTCCTAATAACTTAAGTTATTTAACTTATATTAGGAATCCTATTAGGCACCAACTCTTGGAGCCCTTGCACCAAATTAAACACACCCTCTTTTGCACCCAAGAAACATCCTATATCAGATTAATAGGCCCTCTAATCATAGGACACGCTCAACTTGATCAAATCAAGGTGGTGCCCTATAATTACTATCAAGGAAAATTAATTAGGGACTTGCATCCTAATTTAATTGATCCATAACCTTAGACACCCAATAATTGAAGTCTAATAAATCTTATTCATTTAAGTTATTAGCAGATAATTAAGTTTGAATTATCTTATCAAATAAAAAATCTCAATGGAAAGAAGAATTGGGTCCAACCATGTGCTAGCAAGATTACCATGAACCCAATCAGGTTTCTCTAAATCCAATTGATACTTCATAAGCTTAATTACTAATTTCAAACCTAATCTCTTTATTGTGTGACCCCATAGGTTTAATTCTATCTGATGGTGAGATATACAATGATCTCAATCAAAGTATCATTGAAACTCTTTTCAATAGGTTGGAACAATTTCACTCTAACTCATCAAAGATTGTCGATCTAGAACAATCCTAGTAAACTCTCACTATCCACCAATGACACTTAGTAGTATATAATGGTAACCCAGTAGAACTGAAATAAACCACTAGGTATAGTTAACGTGTGATTCAGTCCTTCTATCTGTTGGGAATTGTGTCCTAAAATTAATCGTATGATGATTGAGTTTATTCTTGTATATGAATTATTCTTTAATGAATAAAAATTATTCTGATATTTTTCATCACAAAGTAACATCTTTCTTGAACTTTTGTGTTGTGATGAAATCCTTAAAACTATGCTAGTGTGTGATAAAGAGAGGATTTATCGTATGGTTCTTAAACATGTTCCTGACCAAATGATACATCATTACGGGATGATGACATTTATCGAGTGAAAGTCGTTGTGTGCCATATGGATTGGTTGTCCTCTTAACCAAGGAGTATGGTGACGCTGATATGGCATACAAGTAAGATATAGGGGTACATCATCACGGAACAAGTGTCTCATCTACTGAGCATTCTGCTGTCAAAAGCTGCTCATAAAATATATGGATATAAGTGTCCTTCAGATCTAAGATCACCATAGTGACTTGCAAGTAACTCACTGTGCTTTGATGCCAGACTATCTGAATTTTTAATGCAGTGACGGAAAGGTACTAGGTACAATCAACTACTTGAGAAGTCTATGTGTGGATCAAGATAGGATTGACCCCTCCAGATTATTGGAGCTGATGTATCACTATATTTTAATTTAGTAAATCCTTGGCCAGGATAATCCATGAGATAGATTTGAAAAGTTGCAATACAATACGGATGAAGCAATCTCGACTGACAGTTAACCTGAGACCATCCTAGAGCATTTAGGATCAAAAGGATGAATTATGCAGTAATCATGTGTATAAATTTTAAAATATTTTTTTACGATAATTCAACCTATCTGGATGTCAAGAATTATTGCTAGATGGTATCTTGATTAGTATAAAAATTAATTCTTGTGCTATCGCTAAGTGTTTGAACTTATGGAGTCACGCACACAAGTCAGACAAAGTAGGAAGGAATTGGTCTATGTTTATATGTTCAATTTGGAAGTACTTGACTTGATTGAATATATAAGCTCATTTGATTGAGAATTAAGTTATGGGTCAAATGAGATTGAAGAGTTGACTATGTCTAGCTAGCACTACATATGAAGTTTAGGTTCAATCTCGGAGATGAACAGTTTCTGATCTATGATCCATGGAGCATATGAAAGATTGAATTTAATTATTGATTAATTTTAGATTAGATCTAAATTAATTAGACTTAAATAGATTCAAAACTAAGTTAGACTTAGTACAAAAGTCTTAAAAAGTTTGGAATTGATAGTCTTTCAAAATTATTTCAAACCAGCTTCGAATCATATTCGAATTACACCTATTTTGGATGAGATATGAGCATTCCTACTTGAACTGGGAATACTCTCTCATGAAGGATGACCAAAATCTAGTTTAGTGCTTATTTGAAGCATCCCAAGTGGGTGTAGGAGTGGGTGCAAAGTGGAGGTCATAAGTGATGGCAATTCTATCTCATGTAGAAATCCTTCTTTCATGAGTATTGGATCAATTCAAATCAGATTTGAGTTAGGAGTCCTACTCTTATTAGGTCATGAAAATCATCTATAAATAGAGAGGGTCTCTACTTATGGATGCATAGCAAACAAATTAGATTGAGAGAAGAGAGAAAGAGAGAGAGAGGCATGAGAAGAGAGAGAGGTCTCTGTTGGGAATAGTGTCCCATAGCCAATCGTTAGCCTGTTGATGGTTGTGCTCTTTCTTGTATTAGTATATGAATTATAAATTAATAAAAGTTATTTTGATATTTTTCATCACAAATTGTTTCATCTTCTAATGAACTCCTGTGTTGTGGTGAAGTCCTTAGGACTATTTAGACTCGACAAAGGAGGATTTGTCATTTAGTCTTTAAACCTGTTCGCGACCAAATAATACGTTGTTACCAAGGACAACAATATTTATCAAGCATAGGTCGTTGTCTGCCATATGGGTTAGTTGTCCTCTTAACCAAGGAGTGTGGAGACACTGGTATGGCATACAGGTGAGATGTAAGGGTACATCTGCACTGAACGTGACCGACTCCGGAACTTTTTTCTGCTGTCAAGATTTGCTACGATGGGATATGGGTATTGTTGGGTACAAAATACCCACGGCCGAAGTTCTCAGCAGGATTAGCCCTTGCGAGCCCCGCCCGGTCCCCTACGGGAGCCGGACTTCGTCGCCAACGTCAACCGCCGGTAAGGTCCGTCCGGACTCCTACGGGAGTCGGACTCCGCCAACAACTTCAACTGCAAGTAGACTCCGCCCGGACTCCTACGGGAGCCGGGCTCCATCCTAAACATCAGCTGCCAGTAAGCCTTGTCCGGACCCCTACGGGAGCCGGACTTCACCTTTAACTTTAATTGCAGGAAGACTCCGCCCGGACTCCTACGGGAGCCGGGCTTCGTCCTCGACTCCAACGGCTGCAGACAGACTTCGTCCGGACTCCTACGGGAGCCGGACTCCGCCAACAACTTCAACCGCAAGTAGACTCCACCCGGACTCCTACGGGAGCCGGGCTCCGTCCTCAACATCAGCTGCCGGTAAGCCTTGTCCGGACTCCTACGGGAGCCGGACTTCGCCTTTAACTTTAATTGCAGGAAGACTTCACCCGAACTTCTACGGGAGCCGGGCTTCATCCTTGACTCCAACGGCTGCAGACAGACTTCGTCCGGACTCCTACGGGAGCCGGACTCTGCCAACAACCTCAACCGCAAGTAGACTCCGCCCGGACTCCTACGGGAGTCGGGCTCCATTTTCAACATCAGCTGCCGGTAAGCCTTGTCCGGACTTCTACGGGAGCTGGACTTCGCCTTTAACTTTAATTGCAGGAAGACTCCGCCCGGACTTCTATGGGAGTCGGGCTTCATCTTTGACTCCAACGGCTGCAGACAGACTTCGTCCGGACTCCTACGGGAGCCAGACTCTGCCAACAACCTCAACCGCAAGTAGACTCCGCCCGGACTCCTACGGGAGCCGGGCTCCGTCCTCAACATCAGCTGCCGGTAAGCCTTGTCCGAACTCCTACGGGAGCCGGACTTCACCTTTAACTTTAACTGCAAGTAGACTTCGTCCGGACTCCTATGGAAGCCAGACTCCGTCTTCTATTCCGACTGTGGGAAGACCTCGACCAAACCCCTACGGATACCGGACCTCGCTACTGACTCCAACCGAACTTCGACCGACAAGTCTGGACCCTCTAGCAAGCCACAGTAACGGACAACACTGCTCCATTCCCTGCGACAGACCCTACGCAGCTCCATTACTCCCTGACAGGCCGTATTAACAGCCATGATTCTGCTCCACTCCCTGCGGCGGATCCTGTGCGATCCCACCACTCCATGACGAGTCACGACAGCGAACGCCGCTCCACTCCCCGTAACTGACTCCACGTGGCACACCCCGGTGATAGCCACGGGTCCACTCCACTACTCTTCGCAGCAAGCTCCGCCTGACCCTGGGCAGCCCATTGCAGACGGTTACAGATGTCGCTATCAGGCTACTGCCCCTTCCGCCTATAAAAGGGGGCTCCAGATACGTTATTCTATAAGCTTTCATCTTTCATCTAAAAACTCTGCTAAATTCTCCGTTCGAGCACTCCATTCTTGTTGAGGCAGAGAACTGACTTGAGCGTCGGAGGTTCTTGCCGGAGCAACCCCACCTCTGGTTTAGACTTCCTTTGCAGGTCCCGACGGTGACCGCAACTTCCTCGACTCCAGCTTCTCTGGTGCGAGCGGATTTTTGCACCAACAGGATTAGCGCTAGAGGAAGGGGCCTGTGTCTTCGCAATACCCTTGTTCTTAAATGAGCGCTCAACGGATCCACCTCCGGTCATCTTATCCGGCATCCACTCCTCCTTCCCTCATCTGATGCCTTCTCGCGAGGCATTCGCACAACTACCTCTGGATATGGTCGCCGACAAGGAGTGGCCGGACGATCGGCCTCTATCGAATTTCGTCAACACCATTTTGGGGGGATCCCGACGGGAGGCAACCAACATACCGGCTGTATACCCCAAGCGGCAAAAGGTTGAAGAGCCCATAACCTTTACCGAAGAAGACACCCAGGGAATCCAATTCCCTCATAACGACGCGGTCGTAGTTTCCTTGAATATAGCAAATTACGACGTCCGTCGCATTCTTGTCGACAATGGAAGTTCGACTGACATCTTGTTCTACGATGCCTTTTCAAGAATGTCCGCTCTTGACGGTCATCTGAGGCCGATTTGCTCCCCCTGGTAGGGTTTACCGGTGATGCCATTCCGATGGAAGGAATGATAGCTTTGACTGTGGCCGCGGGTCAATATCCAAAGCAATCCAGGGCTCTGATGAATTTCTTGGTGGTGAAGGCGCCATCTGCCTACAATGCAATCCTTGGCCGACCCGACCTCAATGCCCTCCGAGCTGTCGTTTCGACCTACCATTTGAAGTTGAAGTTCCCCACCAACCAGGGGATCAGAGAGGTCTGGGGAGACCAGGCCCTGGCCAGACACTGCTACAACATCGCCTTGCAAAGAAGCGATCAGGCTGACCCCTGTCCCGTCGATGGACTCGATGCTCGCGATGACCTCACCAAAGAAAGGGGCGGCCCAATCGAAGATCTGGTACCAATCCCTTTGAATGATGGGAATGCGGAGCATGTGGCGTTGATTGGCTCCAACCTGGGGGAGGAGGTGCGGATGCGTCTTATTGATTTTCTCCGAAAGAATGCGGACGTTTTTGCTTGGGTTCCAGCAGACATGCCGGGGATTGACACAGAAGTCATGGAGCATCATCTGGCAGTCGATCCGAAGCATCGACCGACAAAAGAAAAGATCCGAAGTCATGCCCCGGAGAGGCAGAAGGCGATAGCTGAGGAAGTGGATAAGCTTCTCAAGGCCGGATTCATTAAGGAAGTCAATTATCCTGATTGGATTTCCAATGTTGTTCTGGTCAAAAAAGCAAACGGCAAGTGGAGGATGTGCATAGACTTCAAAAAGCTGAATAAGGCTTGTCCAAAGGACAGCTACCCCCTCCCCAGAATCGACCAACTGGTGGACGCGACCTCGGGCCATGAACTCCTCACCTTTATGGATGCGTTCTCCAGCTATAATCAAATTAGAATGGCATCAGAAGATGAAGAAAAGACAGCTTTCATCACTAATCGCGGCCTTTACTGTTACAGGGTCATGCCTTTCGGCCTCAAGAATGCGGGCGCAACCTACCAACGGTTGGTGAACAAAATCTTCAAAGAGCAGATCGGCCGAAACATGGAGGTCTACGTGGACGATATGCTCGTAAAAAGCAAGTCTTCCAGGAATCATGTCGCCGACCTCGAGGAGACCTTTGACGCCCTCCAAAAGTATAGAATGAAGCTGAACCCAACTAAATACGCTTTCGAAGTAACCTCAGAAAAGTTCCTGGGCTTCATGGTATCAGGGCGCGGGATTGAGGCCAATCCAGAGAAAATTTACGCCATCCAGGAGATGACCGCCCCAAAGTCGATCAAAGAGGTTCAGCACCTCACAGGGAGGATAGCGGCTCTTAATCGCTTCATCGCAAGGTCGGCCGAACGGTGCTTGCCCTTCTTTCAAACCCTCAAGCAGCCGAAGAACTTCTGTTGGATCTCTGAGTGCCAACAGGCGTTCGAGGAGTTAAGAAGCTACCTTAGCTCACCCCCGCTGTTGGCAAAGCCTAAACCTGGGGAGGAACTATTTTTGTACCTAGCGGTCTCTCCCATGGCCCTCGCGGCCGTCCTTGTCAAAGAAGAAGCGAAAGTCCAGCGACCAGTCTACTACATTAGCCGCGCGCTGAGGGACGCCGAGACCAGGTACACCAAATTAGAAAAACTGACCTACGCCTTGTTGATTGCAGCTCGGAGGCTCTGACCCTACTTTCAAGGAAACACAGTAACGCTACTCACCAATCAACCGATCAAGGCAGTTTTGCACCGGACTGACACCTCCAGAAGAATGGCAAAATGGGCGATCGAGCTCACGGAATTCGACATCAACTACAGACCTAGACCAGTAGTAAAGGCCCAAATACTGGCAGATTTCATAGTAGAGTGCACCATCCCAGAGGAGGTCGAACCTGAGCAAAGCAAAGTTGATGACCTGAAGTCTTAACCGAACTCCCCCAATGAAGAGGCCAATCCCTCCGATCGCTTTTGGACCCTCTATGTGGATGGATCTTCCAACATGTCGGGCGCAGGTGCAGGCCTGATCTTGGTCAGTCCGGAGGGAGTCATAGCAGAGTACGCTCTGTGTTTCGAGTTCCCCGCAACAAACAATGGAGCAGAATATGAAGCTCTGATCGCAAGACTAAGGATCGCCAGAGAGCTGGGAATAAGTCAGCTCTGGGTGCACAGTGACTCTCAATTGGTGGTGGGGCAAGTCAGTGGGAGTTATGAAGCGTCGGAGGACAGTATGGTCAGATACCTTGAGAAGGTAAAGGAGCTCACCCCCGCCTTCAGCAGCTTCAACATTAGACAGATTCCCAGGCTGGAGAATACCAGGGCCGATCTTCTCTCCAAGCTGGCAACATCGACTCTGGCTGAATTGCCCAGAGGCATCCTCTTCGAAGTTCTAAAACACCCGAGTACAGAAGAATCGCGGCCCGTAATGGGGATCGACCACAAGCCCAACTGGATCAACCCGCTGATAACCTATCTTAAGGATGGAGTTCTCCCCCAGGATGCGAAGGAGGCTCGGAAGCTCCGAAATCAAGCCTCCCGGTACATCCTTTATGAGGGCAAATTGTACAAAAGATCATACTCCTTGCCCCTCTTGAAATGTCTCTGGCCCTCGAAAGCTGACTACGTCTTGTGGGAAGTACATGAGGGGATTTGCGAAAACCATTTGGGGGCTAGATCTTTGTCCCACAAGCTGCTCCGCTAGGGATATTACTGGCCAACGATGCATCGTGATTCGATTGAATATGTCAAAAAGTATGATCGATGTCAGAGATACGCCAATGTCCAAAGACAGCCCGCCACCGAGCTCACACCCTTGAGCGCCCCATGGCCTTTTGCACAATGGGGGATGGATATCCTTGGCCCCTTTCCCATGACGTCTGGACAAAGGAAGTTCCTCCTTGTAGTGATCGACTACTTCACCAAATGGGTTGAAGCCGAACCACTAGCGAAAATCACAGAAGCGAAAGTGCAAGATTTCGTCTAGAAATCGATCGTGTGCAGGTTTGATTTGCCTAGAACCCTAATCACTGATAATGGACGGCAATTCGCGGGAGCAAAATTCACCGAATTCTGTGAAGATCTAAACATCTCCCACAACTTCACATCAGTAGCCCATCCCCAGGCGAACGGCGAAGCTGAGGTGACTAACAGAACCCTTTTGCAGGGGATTAAGATAAGGCTTGAAAAAGCAAAGGGAACTTGGGCAGACGAGCTTTATCATGTGCTATGGGCGTATCGAACTACCCAGAGGTTACCTACGGGGGAGACCCCCTTTGCTTTAGCCTTCGGTACGGAAGCTGTCATCCCAATCGAGCTTAAACTCCCGTCGGCATGAGTCGTGGCATTCGACGAACATCAAAATTCACAAAGTCTTAGAGCCAACCTCGACCTGCTGGAAGAAAGACGGGAGATCGCTCAGGTTCGAATGGCAGCCTACAGACAGAAAGTTGCTCGATATTACAACGCTCGGGTCAAGAACAAAACCTTTAAAGCAGGAGATCTAGTACTTCGACGAGCTGCTGTCTCACAACCTCAAGATCGGGGGAAACTCGCCCCAAACTGGGAAGGACCGTATGAAGTCAAAGAATTAGTCCAGCCCGAAACTTATTATCTTAAGGAACTCGGAGGAGCCGACCTCCTGCGACCGTGGAGCTCGAAAAACTTGCGGATGTACTACCAGTAATTTTATTTCAATTGAAAATCACATACCTATATGTCCTTGGACAATGCGAATAAACTGTATCAAAAACGAAAGGGAAACCTTATCCCGACAAGGTCGAAGGTCCGGTTCCATTTAGACCGGATGGGGGGAGAGGCCCTACAGTGCCCTAATGTGCCCCCATAGCCCTGTTAGGGATAGGAGGAGAACCTTGCCCTAACTTGAGCAAAGTCGAAGGTCCGGTTCCATTTAGACCAGATGGGGGGAGAGGCCCTACAGCGCCCTAATGTACCCCCACAGCCCTGTTAGGGACAGGAGGAGAACCTCGCCCTAACTTGAGCAAAGTCGAAGGCCCGGTTCCATTTAGACCGGATGGGGAGAGAGGCCCTACAGCGCCCTAATGTGCCCCCACAGCCATGTCAGGAACAGGAGGAGAACCTCGTCCTGACATGAGCAAAGTCAAAGGCCCGGTTCTTTTAGACCGGATGGGGGGAGAGGCCCTACAACGCCCATATGCGCCCCCACAGCCCTGTTAGGGACAGGAGGAGACCTCGCCCTAACTTGAGCAAAGTCGAAGGCCCGGTTCTTTTAGACCGGATGGGGGGAGAGGCCCTACAGCATCCTAATGTGCCCCCACAGCCGTGTCAGGAACAGAAGGAGAACCTCGTCCTGACATGAGCAAAGTCAAAGGCCCGGTTCTTTTAGACCGGATGGGGGGAAAGGCCTTACAGCGCCCTAACGCGCCCCCACAGCCGGGCCGGGAATGGGAAGAGAACCTCACCCTGGTTCGAGCAAAGTGGAAGGCCCAGACTCCTACGGGAGCCAGGCTTCGTCCACGACACCAAGGAAGACTCCACCCGGACTCCTACGGGAGCCGGGCTTCATCCTCGACGCCAAGAAAGATGCCACCCGGACTCCTACGGGAGCTGGGCTCCACCCACGACCCCAATCACAGGAGGGTTCCATCCGGACTTCCACGGGAGCCGAACTTCGCCTTGACTTCAGCGGAGAAAATTTTCGAGCGAAAAGGAAAAAGGAAGGCAATGGACCAGGACAGCTACGGTTGGAAAACGGACAGCGGTTGAGGTACAGAAAACTCTGTCACCGCAAGGACTGGGGCTCCCATCGGGAGTCCCAACTTTTGGAGAAGTTTTCAACACAAAATAGGACAATTTACTTTGGGTGACAGAATCTCGGATCCCCGAATTCAAGCCCTGGGAGGGACCCCAGGCCCGAATGGCCCCAAGCGAGCCTGCAGCCATTGACGGAAAAATGACAATCGGGTATCTTCGAACGGCGTAAAAGTTGAAAAGGAGCTCGAAAAATGATAATCCTACACGAATAAAAGAGGTCGTCGATGACCTTAGGACGATGTGAAAAAGAAAAGAAGAAAAGGAGGAAGAGAGAAGAAAGAAGAATAAAGAAGTTCGACGGATGACTATTCGATGCAAGATGCAGACGAGATAACAAAATCTCCTTTTCATTTTTCAACCAACAAGGTGTACGTTATAAGACCCGATGGGCCAAAAAAAAAATAAAATAAAAATAAAATATATAAATACATCATCGACGACATCGAGAACACGATTTGGAAAGGATAAGTCGGAAGCCGCTTCAAGCTGCAAACTTCTCTTCCCATTTCGTGTCCAGTGCGTGTGGCGGGCCTATCGGCTTTCATCCCGCCTTGCTTCGCCCCACCTCTGAAGTCCCAACCTCAGGGGAAAAGGATGGGATAGATTCCCGGGGGCGGTAAGGGCAACGATAGCGGTGATGAAGACCTGTTTCAAGAAGAACCGGAGTCACCTTGGGGGCAACGGTGGTGCCAAAAATATGCATCATCACCGAATACTCCGTGGTGGCCACCGTCCAGAATGCTCCGGCAAGGTCGGCATGCGCTACTTCCACCGCCCCAGCAACAAGCTTTACTGCCCCACCGTCGACGTTGACCGCTTCTGGTCCCTCGGCCCCGACGGCATCAAGGATCCCTCCACAGCTTGTGACGACAGCTCTGCCCTCTTGACCGGTATCACACCGCCTTGCTACTCCAAAATTCTTGGGCAGAATAGCTTTACCGACGGCCCCCGTTATTAAACCCCTGTTGTTGAAGGAATTCTTCCTTGAGCCCTCTTTGAGACGACGGGGATCCTCAGCGGCCACTTGATGATCGGAGAACTCACCGGCCGCTGTTCTCCTCCTCGCCTTCCTCCAAGCCCTAGACATCCCTTCGAGGATGGCCTCCGGGGTGGAGGACATGACGTGGGAACCCCTTAGAGAAGAATCGAGGAGCTGAAGATGGCAAGGACCGGTGCGGAGGAAGTGGCTGAGTAGCTAGGCTCTCAAACGGAAGAAAGGTGCCGTCCTCTCGACAGGATGAAGCCCCGAAGGAAGAGCAGGGGGTTTAAATAGCCAACGGATCTTAGCGCAGTTATGGCGGCGGGCGTCCCTAGGCCAACTGGTGCGTGCCACGTGTCCCGCGTGTCCCACTCGCCGCTATCGAGGATTGACTGTTCACAAATTTCCATAACGCGATGCTTGGGATCACGTTTCGACGGGAGTTCCGAAAAGACTCTTCAGGTCGCCTTAACCAGAAAAAGGGCGCTGACGTGCACACATTAAATGCCAACATATCCGAGGGCGGTTATGCACAAGATTCGAGGGGATAACTTCGGCCATCTCTCTGTACTTCCTTCATTCGAACTTCAAACTCGAAAGTAGGGGGACTAGTGTTGGGTACAAAATACCCACGGCCGAAGTTCTCAGCAGGATTAGCCCTTGCGAGCCCCGCCCGGTCTCCTACGGGAGCCGGGCTTCGTCGCCAACGTCAACCACCGGTAAGGTCCGTCCAGACTCCTACGGGAGCCAGACTCCACCAACAACTTCAACCGCAAGTAGACTCCGCCCGGCTCCTACGGGAGCCGGGCTCCGTCCTCAACATCAGCTGCCGGTAAGCCTTGTCCGGACCCCTACGGGAGCCGGACTTCGCCTTTAACTTTAATTGCAGGAAGACTCTGCCCGGACTCCTACGGGAGCCGGGCTTCGTCCTCGACTCCAACGGCTGCAGACAGACTTCGTCCGGACTCCAACGGCAGTCGGACTCCGCCAACAACTTCAACCGCAAGTAGACTCCGCCCGGACTCCTACGGAAGCCGGGCTCCGTCCTCAACATCAGCTGCCAGTAAGCCTTGTCCGGACTCCTACGGGAGCCGGATTTCGCCTTTAACTTTAATTGCAGGAAGACTCCGCCCGAACTTCTACGGGAGCCGGGCTTTGTCCTTGACTCCAACGGCTGCAGACAGACTTCGTCCGAACTTCTACGGGAGCCGGACTCCGCCAACAACCTCAACCGCAAGTAGACTCAGCCCAGACTCCTACGGGAGCCGGGCTCCATCCTCAACATCAGCTGCCGGTAAGCCTTGTCCGGACTCCTACGGGAGCCGGACTTCGCCTTTAACTTTAATTGCAGGAAGACTCCGCCCGGACTTCTACGGGAGTCGGGCTTCGTCCTTGACTCCAACGGCTGCAGACAGACTTCGTCCGGACTCCTACGGGAGCCGGACTCCGCCAACAACCTCAACCGCAAGTAGACTCCACCCGGACTCCTACGGGAGCTGGGCTCCATCCTCAACATCAGCTGCCGGTAAGCCTTGTCCGGACTCCTACGGGAGCCGGACTTCGCCTTTAACTTTAATTGCAGGAAGACTCCGCCCGGACTCCTATGGGAGCCGGGCTTCGTCCTCGACTCCAACGACTGCAGACAGACTTCGTCTGGACTCCTACGGGAGCCGGACTCCGCCAACAACCTCAACCGCAAGTAGACTCCACCCGGACTCCTATGGGAGCCGGGCTCCGTCCTCAACATCAGCTGCCGGTAAGCCTTGTCCGGACTCCTACGGGAGCCGAACTTCGCCTTTAACTTTAATTGCAAGAAGACTCCGCCCGGACTCCTACGGGAGTCGGGCTTCGTCCTCGACTCCAACGGCTACAGACAGACTTCGTCCGGACTCCTACGGGAGCCGGACTCCGCCAACAACTTCAACCGCAAGTAGACTCCGCCCGGACTCCTACGGGAGCCGGGCTCCATCCTCAACATCAGCTGCCGGTAAGCCTTGTCCGGACCCCTATGGGAGCCGGACTTCGCCTTTAACTTTAATTGCAGGAAGACTCCGCCCGGACTCCTACGGGAGCCGGGCTTCGTCCTCGACTCCAACGGCTGCAGACAGACTTCGTCCGGACTCCTACGGGAGCCGGACTCCGCCAACAACTTCAACCGCAAGTAGACTCCGCCCGGACTCCTACGGGAGCTGGGCTCCATCCTCAACATCAGCTGCCGGTAAGCCTTGTCCGGACTCCTACGGGAGCCGAACTTCACCTTTAACTTTAACTGCAAGTAGACTTCGTCTGGACTCCTACGAAAGCCAGACTCCGTCTTCTATTCCGACTGTGGGAAGACCTCACCCAAACCCCTACGGATACCGGACCTCGCTACCGACTCCAACCAAACTTCGACCGACAAGTCTGGACCCCCTGGCAGGCCACATTAATGGATAACACTGCTCCACTCCCTACGGCGGACCCTAAGCAGCTCCATTACTCCCTGACAGGTCGTATTAACGGCCACAATTCTGCTCCACTCCCTACGGCGGATCCTGTGTGATCCCACCACTCCATGACGAGTCACGACAGCGAACGCCGCTCCACTCCCCGTAACTGACTCCACGTGGCACACCCCGGTGATAGCCACGGGTCCACTCCACTACTCTTCGCAGCAAACTCCGCCTGACCCTGGGCAGCCCACTGCCAGACGGTTACAGATGTCGCTATCAGGCTACTGCCCCCTCTGCCTATAAAAGGGGGCTCCAGATACGTTATTCTATAAGCTTTCATCTTTCATCTAAAAACTCTGCTAAATTCTCCGTTCGAGCACTCCATTCTTGTTGAGGCAGAGAACTGACTTGAGCATCGGAGGGTCTTGCTGGAGCAACCCCACCTCCGGTTTAGACTTCCTTTGCAGGTCCCGACGGTGACCGCGACTTCCTCGACTCCAGCTTCTCCGACGTGAGCGGATTTTTGCACCAACAGGTATAACTATCTCTCCGACCTGAGACTGCCATAGTGACTTGCAAGCAACTCACTGCACTTAGGCACTAGACTACCTGAATTTTTAATTCAGTGATGGAAGGCTACTGGGTGTAGTCAAGTACTTGACTTGTCGGTGCGTATGTTAAGATGGGATTGACCACTCCAGTTCAGGAGCTGTGTACAGTCATGTTTCAATTTAGCAAAATCTTGACCAGGGTAGTCCTAGTGAGGAGTCATAGGACTATTTGAGTTAAGCACGATTCGGATGATCTGATCAGGGTTGAGATTTTAACCCTGAGTCATCCTATACACAGGGGTCAAAAAGGATGAATTATATAGTAACTATATTTGCGTAGTGATGCGTAGTCGTTGATTGCACCAAAAATAACTCTACTCACTACGTAGTTAGGATGAGTCGAGATCGTATCCTCAGGGACCTTGGACTAAGTTGAGATTGCAAAATAAAAGAAAGAAGCATTGTTTTGATTTAGAAAATAAATTATCTTTAAATTGATGTAATTAGAAAATAAAGAGCTCGGGAGTTTTGAATTAATTTTGCACTAGCAGAGTTGTATCTCTTTTTTAATTAAATAGATGTGATTAATCTTAAGAAAAATACCTATCTTTCCTCGGCACACCCCGTACGCATAGATCATGGCGTGTCTCCGAAAAGTACTAGGTAAACAACTCTTCTTTCCTCGGCACGCTCCGTACCCATAGATCACGGCGCGTCTCCAAAAAGTAAAAGTTATTCCTAATATTAATCTAATAGGAAAGCATAAATAAAAGCATATGAAAGATAGCAAATAAAGAACTCATAACTATTTAAATAAAAAGCATAATCTTTATTGCATATAAAGAAATACAAGAAAGTTTAGAACAATAAATCCACTCTGTGTCATTACAAAATTTCTTCTCCACTCTCAAGACTGCTAGCGTAGCTGCTCATGGAGTAGTCCCTTTCTCTTCCTCTATGCAAGGCTCTAGAAGAATTTCTAGGCTCCCCCTCCAATGAGAGTACAAAATCCTTTTTATAGGTGTTAGGAGGGAGGAGTTTTACATGATTTTTCGATGTGGGACTAAAGAAAATACTAAGGACAAAAAGATGAATGGATGAGATGGAAAGATCACAAGCAGATAAAGAAAATACAAATTCTTCCTCTTGAAGTATTTTCAAGTATTAAATTTTTTTCTTTAATTTTAAGATCCCTCTGTTCGCCACTATGTCCGCCTTGCCAAACTCCCCACAAACCCGCGCGCCCGCCTTGCCGCACCTGATGCCGCGCCCGCTGCCGTGATGCCGTGATGCCGCGCGCGTCTGTGCGCTTACGCTCATTAGCTGTTTACGCTCCAAATTACAAAAAGAAATTTTTGTTTCTTTAAAATGACATCTATATCCTTTTTAGGTTCCTTGCTGCATAGTATCTTCATTTTCTATAATAACGTATGCATCCTTCTTTTATTTAAATTTAGTTTTAAGTTCAATTTTCTTCAAACTTGAGTCTTTTTGATCTGCGAATCAGATTCTTTGTATCGGCGATCATTTTTTCTGTAAAATATAAAAAGAAGCATCAAATTTTTAATAAATAAAATAAATAAAATATAATTTTTTACTTTAAATGATTTAAATTAAGTGTTTATCATACCCCCCAACTTGAATTTTGCTCATCCTCGAGTAAAATAGATATATCAGCATTGTGTACTGACTCGATCTTGAATAAAAAGTTAGGTTAGGCATCCCAAAAGGTAGATGATACCTGATCAGACCATTAAAGAGATACTTCATTGGATTATCAATTTGACCCAATTAGTGGCTGAGTATTAACTAAAGAAATTTCAAGAGCTTTTCTTTCACCAACTCTCCACTTTACTTTTTAAATCCTCTAACTTAATGTGAGAGAGATTTATTATCTTCTTGCAATTTAGTCTCCTTATTATCCACTATTTTTTTTAACATTGCCCACCTTTTTATGTGAACCACAATGCTTACTTAGGCGAAAGGGCCCGGTTACTCAGTAGGAAACCAATGTTTTTTTTTTAAAATAAATTTTAAGGAAAATTTTTGCATACCTCGACCTTTCCATCCAATCTCTCATGAAGTAGATTCTTTATTGAGATCAGTAAGAAGAGGTTTATAGAATTACTCTTAAAATTTGGTCTAGTCTAAACCCTACCATTCATTGGATTTTCTTAATAATTTATTCCTCAGTATCTCTAAAATTATCTTGATCGTTAATCATTCATTGATTAAGATGCCTAATTGACTCTTAATCAAAATAAAATTCAAATACACACAACTAATTATTTCTGACCATACTCGAGGATTTGATTAATTTTCTTTTCTCTCAACTTAATCTACATTATCCTCAATGGAGTAGGAAAGCAAAGAAAATAAAAGGAGAGAGTGCACCTGGGATAATTTTGCTTTGAAAGTTGAAGATAGCTTCATTGATTAATAGGCTCTTGTTCTAAATTTTTGTAGCTGCAGTAAAGTAAAAAAAATATGAAATCGTTGGGTTGCCTCCTAATAAGTGCTAAGTTTTACGTCTTCAGCTAGACGTCAAGTTTATTGACAGACTCTTCCATACAGAGCAGTCCTTTATTCTTAAAAAAAAATAAAGATCAGTTAAAATAAAATAAAAAAAATTTGGATTGCCTCCCAAAAGGCACTAAGTTTAACGTCTTCAGCCAGACGCTAAAAAAGTATCTATCCTATTCCTGCTCGAATCTTAACATGAGTGTCGATCCCTCTTTCAAAAATAATATGTCCTAATACAATTCCTTTCTGCACCATAAAATGGCTCTTTTCCCAACTTAGGACAAGATTTGTCTCCATACACCATTTAAGAACTTTGAAAAGATTATGGAGACAATCCTCAAAGGTGGTTCCAAACACAAAAAAATCATCCATAAAAACTTCAAGATATTTGTCCACCATATCCGAAAAAATGGCCAGTATGCACCGTTGAAATGTAGCGGATGCATTGCAGAGCCCGAATGGCATACGTCGAAAAGCGAAGGTGCCATAGGGGCAGGTAAAAGTAGTCTTTTCTTGATCATCCAAAAATACAGGTACTTGATTGTACCCTGAATAACTATCAAGAAAATAGAAGAAACTTTGTCCTGCTAACCATTCTAAGATTTGATCGATGAAGGGCAATTGAAAATGGTCCTTTCTAGTAACGGCATTTAGTTTTCTATAATCTATGCATACTCGCCATCCAGATGATATGTGAGTAGGAAACAGTTCACCTTCTTCGTTCTCAACCACAGTAATATCTAATTTCTTAGGTACTACTTGAGTGGGACTGACCCATTTACTATCGGATATGGGGTAGATGATTCCAGCATCTAACCACTTTACCACCTCTTTCTTTACTACTTCATGCATGTTTGGGTTCAATCTCCTCTACATATCTCGATGGGGTTTGGCATTTGCCTCAAAATGAATATGGTGCATGCAAATGGAGGGGTCAATTCCTTTTAAATCGGCAATGGACCAACCGATAGCCTCTTTGTGTTCCTTCAGAATATCAACCAATTGTGTTTCCTGATTAGGGGTCAAGTCTGATGCAATGATTGCCGGGAGGGTGTCATTGGGTCCTAGAAATACATACTTGAGCGTAGCAGGAAGGGGTTTCAATTCTAACGTAGGTGGTGATTCTAAAGATGAGACTATTGGTATACTGGCTAATGTGAGAAATGGCTCATACTTGATTGTACATGGAGGAGTGGTTTTATCGTGTGGTGTATCCAACAAGGTGTTAACTTCTTTCATATATCCCTCAAAGTCATACACTTCAAAGTGAGCCAAGTAAGTATCTAAGGGGTCTGGTGCTAGAATTATGGGTATTGCATCTTCTATAATGTCTTCTAGTATATCTACTTCGAAGCAACTATCCATTAATGGTCCTTGGGAAGTACCAAACACATTCAGTCTCAATTTCTTATTCTCAAACGATACGTCCATGACTCCTGTCCTACAATTAATACATGCATTTACCGTAGCTAGGAAGGGTCATCCTAAGATGATGGGAATTTATCTTGGGTTGCCACTTAGTTCCATGTCGAGAATCAGAAAATCAACTGAAAAGTAAAACTCATCTACCTTGACCAAGACATCCTCAAGCATTCCACGTGGTTCCTTAATTGATCTGTCGGCTAATTGTAGTGTGACTAATGTGGGTTTCAGTTCTCTGAATCCAAAAAGTTCATACACCGAACTAGGTAAAAGATTCACACTTGCCCCTAAGTCCAGAAGAGCTTTTTCAATGTGATAATCTCCTATAACACAGGAAATGATGGGGGCTCTTGGGTCCTTAAGCTTTGGAGGAGTGGCATGCTGGAAGACAGAACTAGCCTGTTCAGTAAGGCATATTTTTTTTGGAATTTATGATCTAGATTTATATTTTTGGGTACATAAATCTTTCAAAAATTTTGCATAAGCAGGGACCTGTTTGATTGCATCTAGAAGGGGAAGATTAATTTGGACTTGCTTAAACAATTCTAACATCTCGTCGAGTCTTCCTCCCTTCTTATCTATAGGAATAGAGGCTTTCAGGGCATCCGAAAATGGGACTTTAGGCAAATACGATGATTTCAGTGTAGTTGGTTCATTCTCTATTTTAAGATCCTCCTTGTTCTTGGGTGATTTGGCTTCGGTTAGAGGTTTAGGGTCGGTCTCATTAGTTTTACTAGTGTGTTCAATGACCTTCCCACTTCTCAGAGTCATGATTGATTTGGCATGTTCAGAAAAAGCTTCTGGGGTATTAGAGCTCTCAATCACAAATTGCCCTCTTGGGTTGCTTTCGGGTTGGCTAGGTAATTTTCCTCCTTCCCTCCTACTGAATGCAGTCGCTAGTTGACCTATTTGGGTCTCTAGCTTAGCAATGGATTGTGTGTGGGAGTTAAGGGTTTGAGTGTTGACTTCTAATCATTCTAGTACTTTCAAAACTTTTTCTTCAAAAACTGAGCTATGACCAATAGTAGATAGTTGAGGAGCATTTTGAAATTGATGGTATGGTCCATGCCTATATGTTGGGTCCTGATATTGAGGTCGAGGTGCAGCAGGGCCAACCACTGGTTGTGGTCTCCAGAAAAAATTTGGATGGTTTCTCCAGTCCGGGTTATAAGTGTTCGAATATGGATCATTTTTTGGTCTGTGAGCTTGTTGGACTTGAGCTTGCTGAACCTGCTCGTGCACAAACTCAAAAATTTGAGGTGCGGCTGGGCATTCACTAACAAAATGGTTCGGACTTGCACACAATGCACAAACTTCTTGGATTGGGTTAGGTGGAATCGGAGATTATCCAGTATTTAGAAGATGGTCTAATTTTTGGGACAGTTCATCTACCTTACTGTGGATATCCATGACATTTCCAATCTGATAAATTCCACTTCTTTTTTGTTGAAGCATGGGTTGTTCTCTAGAAGTGGCAGACATATGATGTAGAGAATTCTCACTAAGTGTTTCAAAAAGCTGCCAGGCTTCATCCTCACTCTTAAGCATGAATGTCCCACCACATGATGCATCAACCATTTGTCGGTGTTTCTCCGATAGACCATCATAAAAACACTGACAAAGTTGCCATTTAGGGACAGCACGGTGTGGACATTTACGAATGAGGTCCCTTAACCTTTCTCATGTCTCATGAAAAAGTTCACCCTCCAATTGGGAAAAACCAGTGATAACTTTTCTTATTTGATTTATTTTTTCAATTGGAAAGTATTTCTTGAGAAATTCTCTCTGAAGATGTTCCCAAGTTGAAATGGTTATAGAGTCTAAAGAGTTTAACCAATGCTTGCCTTTGTCCTTAAGTGAGAAGGGGAACAGTTTCAACCTAAAGGCATCATCGGAGAAGCTTTGGATTTTTACTGTGGAACAAATTTCAAGAAATTCATCCAAGTATTTGTATGGGTCCTCGTTACTAAGTCCATAGAATGATGGCAATATTTGAATAATGCTAGACTTAATCTCATATTGGGTAGCTTCTACTGGAGGTGCTTGAACGCATGGAGAGTAGGTATATGAGGATGGAGTGAAATATTCTCTCAATGGGCATGGAGGATTAGCCTCACCAGGTGCAGCCATGTTTCTAACTCGGATAGTCCTAAGAGTCTTTTCTAATTCTTCATCTAATGGTTGCAAGTCGGGTTTTAATGATCGTCGACCTAACATGCAACTAAAAGGTCTATATAGGACTATCCTAGTCTGTTAAGGATTATTATTATTATTATTTTTAAGAGGAGAAGAGAAGAGAGAAAAGAGTTCTAAAGAAGAGATCCTAAGAAGTCCTAAAACTAATAGAAGAATTAGTTGTGGTTAGATTTTAATTACAATCAAGTTAGGACGCAGTGGACTCTCTATTCTAAAGTTATCCTAGTTCTAGACAGCTCCTAACTGTAGTTAGCCTTCAAGCTCTCCAAGTTGGAGCTTGACCAACCAACTAGCCAGATAAGTGTAAGGTCGGTGGGAGTCCCCCCGTTGGTTTCCTTAGACACCAATTAAATTGGCCATGTCAGCGAACGAAACCAATTAAAAACCACCTTCCTTCGGGTCCAGTCGTCCCGCAAACCACTTGCTGAGACACCAGCTAGCTGACCAAGTCTAACCTGGTTCAACTCTCAGGGTCACTTGTCCTAATGAGCTCGAAATCCTTAGGGGTTAACGTCTAATTAATTTTAGATTAAGGTCTAGGTTATGCAAATGCAAGGGAGTGATTTGTGGGCCAAGGAAGGGTGATCAAATCCCCACCTTATCTTAGTTAATGGGTTGCGCCCTTAAAGTTAATTATGGAGATGCAATGCAAAGAAACAAGGTGTCTAATCAAGTTAGAAATTTTTATATTTGAGGTTACGCTATTTTAGTTAAGTGTTATGAAATGTCAGTGATTTTTTTTTTTATTCAACCGTGCTAAGGTCCCCGACAACGGTGCCAAAATTTGATGTGTAGTTGTTGATAGCACCAAAAATAACTCTACTCGCTACGTAGTTAGGATAAGTCGAGATCGTATCCTCAGGGACCTTGGGCTAAGTTGAGATTGCAAAATAAAAGAAAGAAGCATTATTTTGATTTAAAAAATAAATTATCTTAAAATTGATGTAATTAGAAAATAAAGAGCTCGAGAGTTTTGAATTAATTTTACACTAGCAGAGTTGTATCTCTTTTTTAATTAAATAGATGTGATTAATCTTAAGAAAAATATCTATCTTTCTTCGACACATCCCGTACCCGTAGATCACGACGTGTCTCCAGAAAGTACTAGGTAAACAACTCTTCTTTCCTCGGCACGCCCCATACCCGTAGATCACGACGCGTCTCCGAAAGTAAAAATTGTTCCTAATATTAATCTAACAAGAAAGCATAAATAAAAGCATATGAAAGAGAGAAAATAAAGAACTCATGATGATTTAAATAAAAAGTATAATCTTTATTGCATATAAAGAAATACAAGAAAGTTTAGAACAATAAACCCACACTGTGTCGTTACAAAATTTCTGCTCCACTCCCAAGACTGCTAGCCTAGCTGCTCATGGAGTAGTCCCTTTTTCTTCCTCTATGCAAGGCTCTAAAAAAATTTCTGGGCTCCCCATCCAATGGGAGTACAAAAGCTTTTTTATAGGTGTTAGGAGGGAGGAGTTTTACATGATTTTTAGATGTGGGACTAAAGAAAATACTAAGGACTAAAAGATGAATGGATGAGATGGAAAGATCACAAGCAGATAAAGAAAATACAAATTCTTCCTTTTGAAGTATTTCCAAGTATTAATTTTTTTTCTTTAATTTTAAGATCCCTCTGTTCGCCACTGTGTCTGCCTTGCCAAACTCCCTACGAACCCGCGCGCCCACCTTACCGTGCCCGATGCCGCGCCCGCTGCTGTGATGCCGCGATGCCGCGCGCGTCCGCGCGCTTACACTCATTAGCTGTTTACACTCCAAATTACAAAAAAAAACTTTTGTTTCTTTAAAATGATGTCTATATCCTTTTTAGGTTCCTTGCATAGTATCTTCATTTTCTATAATACTGTATGCATCCTTCTTTTATTTAAATTTAGTTTTAAGTCTAATTTTCTTCAAACTTGAGTCTTTTTGATCTGCAAATCAGACTCTTTGTATCGACGATCACCTTTCCTGTAAAACATAAAAAGAAGCATCAAAATCTTAATAAATAAAATAAATTAAATATAATTTTCTACTTTAGATGACTTAAATTAAGTGTTTATCACGTAGGTTCTAAATGTTGCGATTGCGACTATTCGACCTATCCGGATGTCAGATACCATTACTAGATGGTCACTTTAATTAGTACAGAAATTGGTTCCTGTGCTACCGGCTTAGGTTCGAACCTGCGGGGTCACACACATTAGAGGTTCCTATCTGATCTGATGGCTGGTGAAGAGTCCCACTGGACTGGGACTCTTTGACCAAGAGTCCTAATGCTCGGAGACTCTGAGTCCTACATGTCTGGGACTCTATAATCGAGAATCAAGATTTTCTGATCACGAGTTCCACACTTTTGGGTACCGGGGTCAAGAGTCCCACTAGTTTGAAAATCTTCGATCAGGGTTTCATATCGATGGACTTTGATGCCTGATTGCCCATCAGATTTGGACTCAATGTTTATGAGAGGTTTAATTAATGATTTGATCACTAATTAACTCAATTTGATTGAGTATTTATTTTTGAATCAAGTCTAATTGAATTGGATTCAGTTGGGTTTGACCCGATTAGGTTAAGAGTTGACCTAATCGTCGAGGTGGTTTGGTCCCTGATCTGATCAGGGGTTGGGCTTAGTCAATTTCTGATTTGATTAAAATTTTATTGAGCCTAATTAAGCCTAATTGTATTGGATTTAACTTAGTCTAATTATGCCTAATCTATTTTGATAAAGTTGGTTCAATTAGATTGGTTTAAAATTTCAAACCACCTTTGACTTATCTCCCTGCGCCACCTCACCCACCTGCGCCTATTTGAATTCATGAGAAATAAGTTCTCGTGAATTTTCACCCATGCAGAAGCCTTCCCACGCCCTCCCTTATGTGCCATTTGTGTGGATAAAGATATGGTTGCTTGGCCATTCAAATTCAAATGATGTTTGAATTTGAATGAGCAACTAATCCATGCGCCACCTTATCCTTTTATGCGTCCCATTCTCTACACGAGAAAAAGTTTCTCATGTGAACTCTCCACGCACAAAGAACCCACCCCCCCTTCTTCTCACGTCAAGAGTGGATAAAGATTGGTTGGTTGGCATTTGAATTCAAATTCGATTTGAATTCAAGTGAGCAACCACCTAGCTTTATCCTCTCACGCGGCAAAAATACTATAAAGATGCGGTCTTGCACTATTTTAAAAGAAAAGAGAAGGTGGGGTGTGCGTAGATAAGATTCGAGAGAGAAAGGGTGGCGTGTTGGGAATAGTATCCCAAAGCCAATCGTCAGCCTGTTGACGGTTGTGCTCTTTGTTGTATTAGTACATAAATTATAAATAAATAAAAATTATTTTGATATTTTTCATCACAAATTATCATCTTCTAATGAACTCCTGTGTTGTGGTGAAGTCCTTAGGACTATTTAGACTCGACAAAGGAGGATTTATCGTTTAGTCCTTAAATATGTTCGTGACCAAATGATACGTTGTTACCAAGGACAACAATGTTTATCGAGCATAAGTTGTTATGTGCCATATAGGTTGGTTGTCCCCTTAACCAAAGAGTGTAGAGACACTGGTATGGCATACAGGTGAGAGTAAGGGTATATCTGCACTGAACGTGACCGACTCCGGAGCTATCTCTGCTGTCAAGATTTGCTCCGATGGGATATGGGTATAAATGTCCCTCCAACCTGAGACCGCCATGGTGACTTACAAGCAACTCACTGCACTTAGGCACTAGACTACCTGAATTTCTAATTCAGTGACAGAAGGCTGCTGGGTGTAGTCAAGTACTTGACTTGTCGGTGCGTGTGTCAAGATGGGATTGACCACTCCAGTTTAGGAGCTGTGTACAGTCGTATTTCAATTTAGCAAAATCTTGACCAGGATAGTCCTAGTAAGGAGTCACAGGACTAATTGAGTTGAGTACGACTCGGATGATCTAATCAGGGTTGACAGTTTCAACCAGAGTCATCCTAAACACAGGGGTCAAAAGGAATGAATTATACAGTAACCATATTCACGTAGGTTCTGAGTGTTGTGATTGCGACTATTCGACCTATCTGGATATCGGGTATCATTGCTAGATAGTCACTTCAATTAGTACAGGAATTGGTTCCTGTGCTACCGGCTTAGGTTCGAACCTGCGAGGTCACACACATTAGAGGTTCCTATCTGATCTGATGGTTGATGAAGAGTCCTAATGTTCATGGACTATGAGTCCTACGTATCTGATGAAGCGAAAATTTAGTGCAGGGGCAAAATGGTAATTTTAGAACTTTTTCAAAATTACTATTTTACAGCAGAATTATTAATTAATCTCATTAATTAATACTAATTAACCCTACACTAGGATCTAAATATGATACAACAGCATGCATTTAAATTTGAAATTCAAATTTGAATCAGTAAACGTTTTACAGTACTGTGTTCAGAACACATCACCTTTTGCGGGTAGTCGATCACCGCAATCTGATCACCGTCGGAGGGCTCTGATCATCACATCACAGCCACCCAACTGTCTGGCCTCTGCGGATCATCCACACGAAGCTCCCGTCTGATCAGCTCCTCACGAATGCTAGTTCATGATTTCACCCTTTTGATGGCAGATGTTGATCGAACTCCTTCGATCGATGTGTGCCGACTTCTCGGATGCTTCGGATCATCTGCATAGTTACTTGAGAGGCTGATGGATTTCTTTCTGAAATTTGGTGGACTCACGACACTCGTGGCACACCAATCTCACTTCCCGAACCCTAGGTAGAAACCCTAGGGTACACACCAAAAACCCTGCGCCCAATTTTCTCTCTTTTCTTTCTTTTTCTCTCGGAAGGTTTTGGACCTTCACCTTACGCAGAAGCCTTCCTCACACCCCAAAGTTTCTCTCCTAATTTTTCTACGCACGTCCCACCTTTCTCCTCTTTTTAAAACAACGTCAAACGTGTCTTATCCACGTGAGAGGATAAAGACAAGAGGTTACACATTTGAATTCAAATCAAATTTGAATTCAAACAAAAACCAACTTATCCCTATCCTTTTGGGCGTGAGAAGAGAAGGGGCGTGGCTCTTTGTGCATGAAAAAGTTTCACGAGAAACCTTTTCTCGTGTAAGTAATGTGGCACACAAAATGGATAAGGATGAAAGGGCAAGTGATAAGTTATCCATTCAAATTCAAACAAGCTTTGAATTTGAATGGCTAACTAATTAATTTATCCATCCATATGGCACACAAATGAGGACGTGGGGAAGGGTTTTACGTGAGAAAAATTTCATGAGAAGTTTCTTCTCGTGAATTCAAATGGGTGCAAGGAAGTTGAGTGACGCAGGGAATTTAAAACAAGGTGGTTTGATTCAAATTGAGCCAACCTAGTTTAAAATAGGTAGAGCACAATTAGACCAAATTAAATCCAACATAATTAGGCTTAATTAGGCTTAATAAAATCCTAATCAAATCAGGAATTAACTAAATCTAACCCCTGATCAAATCAGAGACTAAACCACCTTAGCGATTAGGTCAACATTTAACCTAATCGGGTCAATCCAAACTGAATCCAATTCAATTGGACTTGATCCAAAAATAATTACTCAATCAAATTGAGTTAATTAGTGATTAAATCACTAATTAAACCTCTCATAAATGTTGAGTCCAAATCTGATGGGCAATCAGGCATCAGAGACCATCGATATGAAACCCTGATCAAAGAGTTCAAATTTCAAATTCAAAATTCGAAATTCAAAATTTTGACCCCGGTACCCAAAATATGTGGAACTCATGATTAGAGAATCCTAATTCTCAATCATAGAGTTCCAGATAGATAAGACTCATAATCAGCCATCAGATCAGAAAGGAACCTCTAATGTGTGTGACCCCGCAGGTTCGAACCTAAGCCGGTAGCACAGGAACCAATTTCTGTACTAATCGAAGTGACCATCTAGCAATGATACCCGACGACCGGATAGGTCGAATAATCACAATCACAACATTCAGAACCTACGTGAATATGGTTACCGTATAATTCATCCCTTTTGACCCCTGTGTTTAGGATGACTCAGGGTTAAACTGTCAACCCTGATGATATCATCCGAATCGTGCTCAACTCAATTAGTCCTGTGACTCCTCACTAGGACTACCCTGGTCAAGGTTTTGCTAAATTGAAACATGACTGTACACAACTCCTAAACTGGAGTGGTCAATCCCATCTTGACACACGCACCGACAAGTCAAGTACTTGACTACACCCAGCAACCTTCCGTCACTGAATTAGAAATTCAGGTAGTCCAGTGCCTAAGTGCAGTGAGTTGCTTGCAAGTCACCGTGGCGGTCTCAGGTCGGAGGGACATTTATACCCATATCCCACCGGAGCAAATCTTGACAGCAGAAATAGCCCGGAGTTGGTCACGTTCAGTGCAGATGTACCATTATATCTCACCTGTATGCCATACCAGTGTCTCCACACTCTTTGGTTATGAGGACAACCAACCCATATGGCACACAACGACCTATGCTCGATAAATATTGTCGTCCTTGGTAACAACGTATCATTTGGTCGCGAACATGTTTAAGGACTAAACGACAAATCCTCCTTTGTCGAGTCTAAATAGTCCTAAGGACTTCACCACAACACAGGAGTTCATTAGAAGATGAAACATTTGTGATGAAAAAATACCAAAATAACTTTTATTTATTTATAATTCATGTACTAATACAAAAGGAGCACAACCGTCAACAGGCTGACGATTGGCTTTGGGACACTATTCCCAACATCTGAGACTCTGTGATCGAGAATCAAGATTCTCTGATCATAAGTCCCACACATTTTGGATACCGGGATCAAGAGTCCCACTAGTTTGGGACTCTACGATCAAGGTTTCATATTGATGGACTTTGATACCCGATTGCCTATCAAATTTGGACTAAATATTTATGAGAGATTTAGTTAGTGATTTGATCACTAATTAACTCAATTTGATTGAGTAATTATTTTTTGGATCAAGTCCAATTGAATTGGATTCAGTTGGGTTTGACCCGATTAGGTTAAGAGTTGACCTAATCATCGAGATGGTTTGATCCCTGATTTGATCAGAGGTTGGGCTTAATCAATTTCTAATTTGATTAGGATTTTATTAAGCCTAATTAAGCTTAATTAAGTTAGGTTTAATTTAGTCTAATTGTGCTTAGCCTATTTAGATTAGGTTAGCTCAATTAGGTTCAAACCACCTTGACCTTTCTCCCTGTGCCATCTCACTTCTTCTGTGCATATTTGAATTCACGAGAAGCAACTTCTCATGAATTTTCTCCATACAGAAGGCATCCCACGCCCACCCTTGTGTGCCAATTATCTGGATAAAAATAAGTTGGTTGGCCATTCAAATTCAAAAGAAAGTTTGAATTTGAATGAGCAACCAACTAATCCATGCGCCATGCTCTTATCTTGTGCGCCCCATATTTTATATGAGAAAGTGTTTCTCGTGTAAACTCTCCATGCACAAATCAACTCACACCCCTTCTCTTCTTATGCCCAAGTGGATAGGGATGAGTTGGTTTTGCATTTGAATTCAAATTTGATTTGAATTCAAATGTGCAACCACTTATCTTTATCCTCTCATGCGGATAAGACACGTTCGACGTTGTTTTAAAAGGAGGAGAAAGGTGGGGTGTGCATAAAATTTTTTGGAGAAAAAGAGTGGGGTGTGAGAAAGCCTTGTGCATAAGTAGGAAGTCCATATCCTTCCGAGAGAAAAAGAAAGAAAAGAAAAAATAGGTGGGCGCAGGGTTTCCAGTGAGTTTCCTAGGGTTTCAGCCTGGGGTTCGGGAAGTGAGAAGGTGAGCTACGAGTGTCGTGAGCCCACCAAATTTTAGGAAGATCTTCAACATCCTCTCAAGCATGTCTGCTAATAATCCAAAGCATCTGAAGAATCAGCAAACATCGATCGAAGGAGTTCAATCAGCATCAGCCGTTGAAAGGGCTCTACAACGAGCTAGCACTCGTGAGGAGCCGATCAAATCGAAAGCCTCATGTGGATGATCCGCAGAGGCCAGACATGCTGTGTAGTTGTGTCGTGATGATCAGACTCTCTCGGTGGTGATCAAATTGTGGTGATCGACTATCCGCACAAAGATATTGTGTTCTGAACAAAGAACAGTAAATTATTTACTGTTCAAATTTGAATTTCAAATTTAAATACATGCATGCTGTATATTATATTTAGATCCTAGTATAAGATAAATATATATTAATTAATTAGATTAATTAATTATTTTTGCTGTAAAATAGTGATTTTAAAAAAATTTTAAAATTACCATTTTACCCCTGCACTAAAATTTCATTTCAAATGGTATCAGAGTAGGTTCTAAGATATGATATATGAATTTTCATGCGTAGATTAAGTTATAATCTAAAAGTTTAAATTTAAAATTCAAAATTTAAAATTTGAATTTTGAAAGTTGTTAGAAATTTAAAATTCAAACATTTGAAATTCAAAATTTGAATTTTGAATTTTGAAATTTGAAATTCAAAATTTAAATTTCAAAAATTTAAAATTTAAAATTTGAAATTTGGTTGAAATTTCAAATTTGAAATTCAAAATTTAAAATTCAAAATTTGAAATTCAAAAATTTAAAATTTGAAATTTAAAATTTGTTTGAAATTTGAAATTTAAAATTTAAAATTTGAAATTTGAAATTTAAATTTTGAAATTGGTATATTTAGATATACTTGATCCAAGTAGCAAGTAATCGAATTTGGTTGGTTGCCATGGCCGTCCGGTCATAGGAGAAAAGTAGGGTTTAAAGGTCCTCTCTTCCCATTCGATGGGGTCTCCTATGGCGGTAGGGGTGCCGCTGTAATTATATCCCATACAGATGAAGCAGCAAAAAGACTTAATTATAAAGGTTCAATTATAAAATTTATCATGAATGTGTTAGATTAAATCTAAAGGAATATTCATGATTTATTTTGATTGAGTTATTTTCTATTATGTAATTAGCAATAGGATTGCTATTTATGAAATATGCTGATCTATTTGTGAAATGAGTCAACATGTTTGATGAACAGAAAATAAAACATTTCAAATTTAAAAATTATTTTCGAAAAGCCAAATCCTGACCCATCAGCCCAAATACTTAATTAAAAAAATTAAGTGTTGTCAAGTTGGTCTAGAATTATAAATTAAGACCTAAGATAATTGCATAAACTTATGGGTCAATGGGTTAGATGGATTAGGTCCATAATTGGGTTAGACCTAAGGTTAGCTTAAAGAAATAGACTAAAATAGAGTAATTGGTCAAATCTAATCAAAAGTTGAATTAGATTAGGTCAAGGACACTCTAGACTCAACTCCAATAGTTGTAGTTGAATGGGTCCATGTCTTTAACTAGACCAAGATGGACTTAATTCATGGCTTCATGGTGGAACCCTATTTACTAAGTTGATCAAATTAAAACTAATGAACTGGTTGGTGTCTAAGGTAAGTTCGGCAGTTTGACCAATGGTTCTTAAGTGGGAGCTACTCGCATTGATTCGATCTCTGACGAGTTAATGGCTTATCCCCACCATTGATCTCACTTACCTAGCCAACTTGGTGAGTTAGGTTTTGATTAGATCACTTGCTGATTAGAGCTCACCCATGTCATTAGGTAAATCAGTGTGACTGATTTAGGTGCTCCTAATGTCGGCTTTAATTAAATTCTTTTTAATCTGGCTTGGTGAAGTCAGTGGAAGGATTGAAATTGGCTGGTTAATTTCTTCTCTTTCTTCACTTAATAAAATTTTTAAAAATTATTAGATCCTAAAAATGATTAAGTCATAGTGATAACTAAGTCATAGCCTCCCATTAAGTGAGTGATAATGAGTCCATTAGTTTAATAATCATTGGAGGCCCAAAGGCCTGGTGCTTATTGACTAATGGAATTATCATTCATAGTATGATAATTTGGCTTGAGTCTTTTTGATGGTGGTCAGGTTGGCCGGCCAAAGTCGGGCCTGATCATTTATTGGTCTGATTCACCAAATCAAGTCATGTTAATGGTTGGACCTAACCAGATCTTCTCAGTGGAGGCCAAAGACTACTGATTAGGTTCTGGGACAAAATTGATTACTAGAAGTTGTTTAGAGAAATAACTGGTTATGAACCTACCCATAGATGCACATGGGTTGACCAACCAAAGTTGGGCTCGTGTGTAGTCTGTGTGGATTCTAGTACCCACTAAAGAATTAAAGTAATTCCTCGAATTGGAGGTTGAGGCTACCAGTTTGTAAAAATATTGGGAGAAACTTTAGACTAAAGTCCAAGTCTTTAGTATTAATAATTTATGTACTAATAGAGGTATGGTTTCCTTTTATGCAGCTATGGCCACTACCCTATCGCTCCAGTCATTATTAGATAATGACAAGCTCATGGGACCTAATTTTGATAGCTGGTATCAAAAATTAAAAATCATCCTTGAGCATGAGTGGATCCTTTATGTTGTAATGGATCCGGCACCCGAGGAGCCAGCCCCGAACGCTAGACGAATGGTCTGAGACACTTACCAGAAGTGGCTCAACGATCGGACCACCGTTCGATGTATAATGCTGGCGGCAATGAATGATGAGTTTAGCCACAGGTTTGAGAATGCCCAGCCTCAGGAGATGCTTCAAATATTGAATGACTCCTTTGGCATGCCTGACGACGTTGAAAGGCACAAAACTAGTTGTGCCATTTTCAATGCTCGGATGAGGGATGGGGCCTCAGTCACTGATCATGTATTGTATATGATCAAAATGATTGAGCGCCCAAGTAAACTGGGCTTTCCTCTACACGAGTAGCTCGGTAAAGATGCGATCCTTAATTCTTTGCCCAAGTCCTTCCTCCCCTTCCTTACTTATTTTCGAATGACAAAGCCTGCAGTGAACTACCACGGCTTGTTGGGGTTGCTGCAAAACTTTGAGAAGGACCACCAGCTCCATAAGGAGTCGGCGAATGTTGTGGGAGGGACTTCTTCTGATCGTCGACCCTTTAAGAAAGGGAAGAAGAACAAGAAGAAGAAGAATAAGAAGGTGCAGCCGCATGCTGGGACATCTGCATAGGGTCAGACCAAGAAGCGCAAGCCCGACCAGAGCCAGGCGGAGTGCTTCATTTGCAAGAAGTAGGGGCATTGGAAGAGGAACTGTCCTCTATACATTGGCTCCCTAGACCCAAACAAGCCGAAGAAGAAGCAAGGTAATTATATGATAACACTTTACAATTTTTCCATTTATGATACTACTGCCTGGGTATTGGATACCAGAAGCCCTTATCATATTTGTAATTCGATGAAGGGTCTGCAGGTCAGTAGGAGATTTGATGAAGGCGAGAGGTTCCTGAACGTTGGAGATGGAAGTAAAGTTCCAGTTCTAGCTTTAGGAATCATAAACCTTGTAATCAATTCTCATAATGTAATTCTGAGTGAATGTCACTATTGTCCAAGCATTTTCTTAAATATTATTTCTATAGGCCTTTTGGCCATGTACGATTATGATTTTTTAATAAAAAAAAATATTTGCAATATCATTTTGAATAGTGTTACAATATTTGTTGGATAACTAAATAATGGAATTTACTTTCTATCACAACCTGTTAATATGGTTCAAACCTCCGGTAAATGCCCTAGAATAGATAATGTGTCAGAAGTCTACCTTTGGCACTATAGGCTAGGTCATATCAATAAGAACAGGATAAACAGGTTAGCTCAAGAAGGAATTCTTGAAGTAGGTGATTGTGAATCACTTCCAACCTGTGAGTCCTGTCTTCTTGGAAAGATGACCAAGTCACCTTTTACTGAAAAAGATGAGAGAGCCAATGAACTCTTAGGTCTGGTACATTCTGATGTATGTGGACCCATGAGCTCAAGTGCAAGAGGTAGATATTTCTACTTTATAACCTTCACAGATGACCTATCGAGGTATGGGTATGTCTATTTAATGAAGCATAAGTCAGAGTCGTTTGAAATGTTCAAACTATTTCGAAATGAGGTAGAAAAATAAACTGAAAAGTGTATTAAAACTCTTCGATCTGATTGAGGAGGTGAATACCTTTCCAATGAGTTTTTGACATATTTAGGAGAGAATGGGATTCTCTCTCAGTGGACTCCTCCAGGAACACCACAGCATAATGGTGTGTCTGAAAGGAGGAATCAGACATTGTTGGACATGGTCTGATCCATGATGGGGTTTGCTGATCTGTCGATCTCTCTCTGGGGATATACGCTTGAATCGGCTTGTTACCTTCAAAATAGGGTTTCGAGTAAGTCTGTAACCAAAATGCCATATGAGTTATGGATAGTACGTAAGCCAGTACTCTCGCACCTTAGGGTTTGGGGGTGTCCGGCTTATGTTAAACATTTAATTACGGACAAGCTTGGACCTAGGTCTGACAAGTGTAATTTCATAGAATACCCAAAAGAGACCAAAGGGTATTATTTCTACCTAACTGATGAGCAAAAGGTGTTTGTCAGCCTTAAGGCAATCTTTTTAGAAAAGGAGTTCCTTGGTAAAGGGACTGTTGCCTCTAAGGTCGAACTTGAAGAAGTTTGGCAGGTGGAAAAATCGACACAAGTAGCTGAACCTGAACCAGATTTGATTAGATCAGATCCGAAGCCCATTGTTCCTGCACCCTTAAGGCGATCTGGTAGAGTACCATGTCAATCGAACAGATACTATGGTTTCTTGGTTCAAAACGGAGATCCTATCGAACTTGATGAAAATGATGAGGATCCGATCACCTACATGGATGCAATGCAGAGATCTGACTCTGAGAAATGGCTAGGGGCCATGAAATCCGAAATGGAGTCCATTAAGGTCAACGATGTGTGGACATTGGTTGACCCACCCGAAGGAGTAAAACTCATAGGGTGTAAGTGGGTCTTCAAGAGGAAGAGGGGCGCAGACGGAAAGGTGGAGACCTATAAAGCCCGTCTGGTTGCCAAGGGATATCGTCAACGTTATGGTATTGACTATGACGAGATATTTTCTCCTGTGACAATGCTCAAATCCATTCGGATTATGCTTGCGATAGCTGCCCATCTGGACTATGAAATCTGGCAGATGGATGTGAAAACAGCTTTCCTAAATGGAGAGCTGGATGAAGAGGTGTATATGATACAACCTGAAGGATTCATATCTACAGATGAGTCTAAGGTGTGCAGGCTACAGAGGTCCATTTATGGACTTAAACAGGCATCCCAAAGTTGGAACATACATTTTGATAGGACGATCAAGACGTATGGCTTCGTTAAGAATGGAGAAGAGCCTTGCATTTATAAGTGGGCTAATGGTCCAGTAGTGGTATTTCTTGTATTGTATGTGGATGACATTCTCTTAATCGGGAATGATGTCCCTGCATTACAGGGAATAAAGATTTGGCTGTTGTCACAGTTCCCCATGAAAGATCTGGGAGAAGCTTCCTACATCCTAGGGATGAGGATCTATAGGGATAGATCTAAAAGGTTGCTTGGTTTATCCCAGTCTACGTACATTGATACTATGCTAAAATGGTTCAGCATGGAGAATTCCAAAAAAGGCTATCTTCTGATAGGCCATGGAATTTCTCTCTTAAAGAGGGATTGTCCGACAACACCTCAAGAGAGAGAGCGTATGGGTAGAATTTCATATACTTCGGCAGTGGGATCTATCATGTATGCCATAATATGTACACGATCAGATGTGGCGTACTCACTAGGAGTAGTGAGTAGATACCAATCTGATCCAGGGGAGAATCACTGGAAGGTTGTTAAAACCATCCTAAAGTATTTAAGAAATACTAAGGACCAGTGGCTTGTTTATGGTGAATCAGACTTGAGACTTATAGGGTTTACAGACTCTAGTTTCTAGTCTGATCACGATGATAGCAAGAGTGTGTCGGGATTTATTTTTACCCTTAGTGGTGGGGCTGTCTGCTAGAAGAGTTCCAAGCAGCACACAGTGGCTGATTTTGTTTGCGAGACGGACTATGTCGCTGCATCAGATGCTGCCAAAGAAGCGATGTGGCTGAGAAAATTCATCACCGAGCTCGGAGTAGCACCCTCCCTTGTTGTCCAGTTCTGCTCTATTGTGACAACTCTGGAGCCAATGCTCAGGCGAAGGAACCGAAGGCACACCAGTGGACGAAGTATATTCTGCGTCGCTACCATCTCTTATGGAAAATCATGGATCGAGGTGACGTCGACCTTTAGAAGATCGATGGAAAGGAGAACCTGGTTGACCCATTCACTAAAGTCATTGCGGTGAAGGAGTTCGACGACTTCAAGTCGAAGATGGGTATTAGATACTGCACCGATTGGCTTTAGGCCAAGTGAGAGATTGTTGGGAATAGTATTCCAAAGCCAATTATTAGCCTGTTGATGGTTGTGCTCTTTGTTGTATTAGTACATAAATTATAAATAAATAAAAATTATTTTGGTATTTTTCATCACAAATTATCATCTTCTAATGAACTCTTGTGTTGTGGTGAAGTCCTTAGGACTATTTAGACTCGACAAAGGAGGATTTGTCGTTTAGTCCTTAAACATGTTCGCGACCAAATGATACATTGTTACCAATGACAACAATATTTATCGAGCATAAATCGTTGTGTGCTATATAGGTTGGTTGTCCTCTTAACCAAGGAGTGTAGAGACACTGGTATGGCATACAGGTGAGATGTAAGGGTACATCTGTACAAAACGTGACCGACTCCAGAGCTATCTTTGCTGTCAAGATTTGCTCCGATGGGAAATGGGTATAAATGTGCCTCCGATCTGAGACCACCATAGTGACTTACAAGCAACTCACTGCACTTAGGCACTGGACTACCTAAATTTCTAATTCAGTGATGGAAGGCTGTTGGGTGTAGTCAAGTACTTGACTTGTCGGTGCGTGTGTCAAGATGGGATTGACCACTCCAGTTCAGGAGCTGTGTACAGTCGTATTTTAATTTAGCAAAATCTTGGCCAGGGTAGTCCTAGTGAGGAGTCACAGAACTGATTGAGTTGAGCACGACTCGGATGATCTAATCAGGGTTGACAGTTTAACCCTGAGTCATCCTAAACACAGGGGTCAAAAGGGATGAATTATACAGTAACCATATTCACGTAGGTTCTGAGTATTGCGATTGTGACTATTCGATCTATCCAGATATCGGGTACCATTGCTAGATGGTCACTTTGATTAGTACAGAAATTGGTTCCTGTGCTACCGGCTTAGGTTCGAACTTGTGGGGTCACACACATTAGAGATTCCTATTTGATCTGATGGCTGATGAAGAGTCCTAATGTTCATGGACTATGAGTCCTATGTATTTGGGACTCTGTGATCGAGAATCAGGATTCTCTAATCATAGGTCCCACACATTTTGGGTACCGGGGTCAAGAGTCCCACTGGATTGGGACTCTACGATCAAGGTTTCATATTGATGGACTTTGATACCCGATTGCCTATCGGATTTGGACTTAATATTTATGAGAGATTTAATTAGTGATTTGATTGCTAATTAACTCAATTTGATTTTGTAATTATTTTTTGGATCAAGTCCAATTGAATTGGATTCAGTTGGGTTTGACCTGATTAGGTTAAGAGTTGACCTAATCGTCGAGATGGTTTGATCCCTGATTTGATCAGGGGTTGGGCTTAATCAATTCTTGATTTGATTAGGATTTTATTGAGCCTAATTAAGCCTAATTAAGTTGGGTTTAATTTAGTCTAATTGTGCTTAGCCTATTTAGATTAGGTTAGCTCAATTAGGTTCAAACCACCTTGACCTTTCTCCCTGCGCCACCTCACTTCTTCTGTGCATATTTGAATTCATGAAAAGCAACTTCTCATGAATTTTCTCCACACAGAAAAAACAGGTGGGCACAGGGTTTCTAGTGAGTTCCCTAGGGTTTCAGCCTGGGGTTCGGGAAGTGAGAAGGTGAGCTACGAGTGTCGTGAGCCTACCAAATTTTAGGAAGATCTTCAACATCCTCTTAAGCATGTCTGCTGACGATCCAAAGCATCCAAAGAATCGACAGACATCGATCGAAGGAGTTCGATCAGCATCGATCGTTGAACGGGCTCTACAATGAGCTAGCACTCGTGAGAAGTCGATCAGACCGAGAGCCTCGTGTGGACGATCCGCAGAGGCCAGATGTGCTGTGTGGCTACATCGTGATGATCAGACTCTTCCGACGGTGATCAAATTGTGATAATCGACTACCCGCACAAAGGTATTGTGTTCTGAACACAGAACAGTAAATTATTTACTGTTCAAATTTGAGTTTCAAATTTAAATGCATGCATGTTGTATATCATATTTAGATCCTAGTGTAGGATAAACACATGTTAATTAATAAGATTAATTAATTATTTTCACTGTAAAATAGTGATTTTGAAAAGTTTTAAAATTTCCATTTTATCTCTGTACTAAAATTTTGCTTCATGGCATGAGAAAGGCCTTCTACGTGAGAAAAGAAAAGAAAAAGAAAAGAAAAGAAAAGAAGAGAGAAACGACACAGGATCTTTTGTGAGTATCCTAGGGTTTCTGCCTAGGATTCGGGAAGTGAGAAGGAGAGCTACGAGTATTGTGAGCCCACCAAACTTCAGGAAGAGCTTCATCAATCTCTCAAGTTCCTTTGCTAATGATCCAGAGCATCCGAGAAGTCGACAGACATCGATCGAAGGAGTTCGATCATATCGACCATCGAAAGGGTTCTGCAATGAACTAGCATTCATGAGGAGCCGATCAGATCGGAAGCTTCATGTGGATGATCCATGAAGGCCAGACATACTGTATGGTTATATTACGATGATCAGACCTTCCTGACGATGATCAGACTGCAGCGATCAACTACTTGCACGAAGATAATGTGTTCTGAACACATAACAGTGAAACATTTACTGTAGAATTCAAAATTTCAGATTTAGATGCATGCTATATATATCATATTTAGATCTTTGCGTAGGGTTAATACATGTTAATTAATTAGATTAATTAACAATTTTTACTGTAAAATTATAATTTTAAAAAAGTTTTAAAATTACCATTTTATCCCTACACTGAAATTCACTTCAAATGGTATCAAAGCAGGTTCTAAAATATGATATACATTTGCATGCGTAGATTAAGTAGTAATCTAAAAGTTTAAATTTGAAATTTATTTGAAATTTCAAATTTGAAATTCAAAATTTAAAATTCAAAATTTAAAATTCAAAAATTTGAAATTTGAAATTCAAAATTTGAAATTTGAAATTTAAAATTTGAAATTTAAATTTTAAAATTGATATATTTAGATATACTTGATCCAAGTAGCAAGTAGTCTAATTGGGTTGGTTGCTATGGTCATCCGATCATAGGAGAAAAGTAGGGTTTAAAGACCCTCTCCTCCCATTCGATGGGGTTCTCCTATGGTGGTAGGGGTGCCAAGCGATTACATCCCATGCAGACGAAGCAGCGAAAAGACTTAATTATAAAGGTTCAATTATAAAATTTATCATGAATGTGTTAGATTAGATCTAAAAAAATATTCATGATTTATTTTGATTGAGTTATTTTCTATTATGTAATTAGCAATAGGATTGCTGTTTATGAAATGTGCTGATCCGTTTGTGAAATGAGTCAACACATTTGGTGAACAGAAAATAATACCTTTCAAATTTAAAAATTATTTTTGAAATACCAAACCCTGACCCATCAGCCCAAATACTTAATTAAAAGAATTAAGTGTTATCTAGTTGGTCTAGAATTGTGAATTAAGACCTAAGACAATTGCATAAACTTGTGGGTCAATGGGTTAGATGGATTAGGTCCATAATTAGGTTAGACCTAAGGGTAGCTTAAAGAAATAGACTTAATTAGAGTAATTGGTCAAATCTAATCAAAAATTGAATTAGATTAGGTCAAGGACACTCTAGACTCAACTCCAATAGTTGTAGTTGAATGGGTCCATGTCTTTAACTAGATCAAGATGGACTTAATTCATGGCTATGCAGTGGAACCCTATTTACTAAGTTGATCAAATTAAAACTAATGAACCGGTTGGTGTCTAAGGTAAGTTTGGCAGTCTGACCAGTGGTTTTTAACTGGGAACTACTCACATTGATTCGATCTCTGACGAGTTAATGGTATATCCTTCCACTGATCTCACTTACCTGGCCAACCTGGTGAGTTAGGTTTTGATTAGATCACTTGATGATTAGGGCTCACCCATGTCATTAAGTAAATCAGTGTGACTGATTTAGGTGCTCCTAATGCCGGCTTTAATTAAATCTTTTTTAATCTGACATGGTGAAGTCAGTGGAAGGATTGAAATTAGCTGGTTAATTTCTTCTCTTCTATCCTTTAATAAAATCCTTAAAAATTATTAGGTTCCTAAAAATGATTAAGTTATAGTGATAACTAAGTCATAGCCTCCCATTAACTGAGTGGTAATGAGTCCATTAGTTTAATAATCCCTGGAGGCCCAAAGGCCTGATGCTTATTGACTAATGGAATTATCATTCATAATATGATCATTTGGTTGAGTCTTTTTGATGGTGGTCAGATTGGCCGGCCAAAGTCGGGCCTGATCATTTATTGGTCAGATTCACCAAATCAAGTCATGTTAATGGTTGGATCTAACCAGATCTTTTCAGTGGTGGCCAAAGCCTACTGATTAGGATCTGGGGCAAAATTAATTACTAGAAGTTGTTTAGAGAAACAACTGGTTATTAACCTACCCATAGATGCACATGGGTTGACCAACCAAAGTTGGGCTCGTGTGTGGTCTGTGTGGATTCTAGTACCCACTAAGGAATTAAAGTAATTCCTTGAATTAGAGGTTGAGGCTACCAATTCGTAAAAATACTGAGAGAAACTTTAAACTAAAGTTCAAGTCTTTAGTATTAATAATTTATGTACTAATAAAGGTCTAGTTTTTCTTTATGCAGCTATGGCCACTACTCTGTCGCTCGGATCATTATTAGATAATGACAAGCTCATGAGACCTAATTTCGATAGCTGGTATCGAAAATTAAAAATCATCCTTGAGCATGAGCGGATCCTTTATGTAGTAACGGATCGGACACCTGAGGAGCCAGCCCCGAACGCTAGAGGGATGGTCCTAGACACTTATCAGAAGTGGCTCAATGACTGCACCACCGTTCGGTGCATAATGCTAGCGGCAATGAATGATGAGTTCAGCCACAGGTTCAAGAATGCCCAGCCGTAGGAGATGCTTCAAATGTTGAACAACTCCTTTGGCACGCCTGACGATGTTGAAAGGCACAAAATTAGTTGTGCCATTTTCAATGCTCGGATGAGGGATGGGGCCTCAGTCACTGATCATGTACTGTACATGATCGAAATGATTGAGCACCTAAGTAAACTGGGCTTTTTCTTGCACGAGCAGCTCGGTAAGGATGCGATCCTTAATTCTTTGCCCAAGTCCTTCCTCCCCTTCCTTACTCATTTTCGGAAGACTTCACCTGTAGTGAACTACCATGGCTTGATGGGGTTGCTGCAGAATTTGAGAAGGACCACCAGCTCCATAAGGAGTCGGTGAATGTTGTGGGAGGGTCTTCTTCTGGTCGTCGACCTTTTAAGAATGGGAAGAAGAACAAGAAGAAGAAGAATAAGAAGGTGCAGCCGCATGCTGGGACGTCTGCACAGGGTCAGACCAAAAAATGCAAGCCTGACCAGAGCCAGGCGGAGTGCTTCTTTTGCAAGAAATAGGAGTACTGGAAGAGGAACTGTGCTCTATACATTGCCTCCCTGGACCCGAATAGGCCGAAGAAGAAGCAAGGTAATTATATGATAACACCTTACAACTTTTTCATTTGTGATACTACTGCTTGGGTATTGGATACCGGAAGTCCTTATCATATCTGTAATTCGATGAAGGGTCTGTAGGCTAGTAGGAGATTTGATGAAGGCGAGAGGTTCCTGAACGTTGGAGATGGAAGCAAAGTTTCTGTTCTAGCTTTAGAAATCATGAACCTTGTAATCAACTCTCGTAATGTAATTCTGAGTGAATGTCACTATTGTCTAAGTTTTTTATTAAATATTATTTCTGTAGGCCTTTTGGCCATGTACAGTTATGAATTTTTAATAAAAAAAAATATTTGCAATATCATTTTGAATGGTGTTACAATGTTTGTTGGACAACTAAATAATAGAATTTACTTACTATCACAGCCTATTAATATGGTTCAAACCTCCGATAAATGCCTTAGAATGGATAATATGTCAGAAGTCTATCTTTGGCACTATAGGCTAGATCATATCAATAAGAACAAGATAAACAGGTTGGCTCAAGAAGGAATTTTTGAAGTTTGTGATTGTGAATCACTTCCAACCCGTGAGTTCTGTCTTCTTGAAAAGATGACCAAGTCACCTTTTACTAGAAAAGATGAGTGAGCCAGTGAACTCTTGGGTCTGGTACATTCTGATATATGTGGACCCATGAGCTCAAGTGTAAGAGGTGGATATTTCTACTTCATAACCTTCACAGATGACCTATCGAGGTATGGGTATGTCTACCTAATGAAGCATAAGTCGGAGTCATTTGAAATGTTCAAACTATTCCGAAATGAGGTAGAAAAATAAATTGAGAAGTGTATCAAAACTCTTCGATCTGATCGAGGAGGTGAATACCTTTCTAATAAATTTTTGACATATCTTGAGGAGAATGGGATTCTCTCTCAGTGGATTCCTCCTGAAACACCACAGCATAGTGGTGTGTCTGAAAGGAGGAATCGAACCTTATTGGACATGGTTCGATCCATGATGGGGTTTGCTGGTCTGTCGATCTTCCTCTGAGGATATGCGCTTGAATCGACTTGTTATCTTCTAAATAGGATTCCGAGTAAGTCTGTAACCAAAATGCCATATGAGATATGGATATGATGTAAGCCAGTACTCTCGCACCTTAGAGTTTGGGGGTGTCTGGCTTATGTTAAACGTTTAATTACGGACAAGCTTGGACCTAGGTCTGACAAGTGTTATTTCATAGGATACCCAAAAGAGACCAAAGGGTATTATTTCTACCTAGCTGATGAGCAAAAGGTGTTTGTCAGCCTTAAGGCAATCTTTTTGGAAAAGGAGTTCCTTGGTGAAGGGACTGTTGCCTCTAAGGTCGAACTTAAGGAAGTTCGGTAGATGGAAAAACCGACACAAGTTGCTAAACCTGA
>NC_026003.2:68271840-68381193 GCF_000442705.2 Elaeis guineensis
AAACAGATGAGAGAGGTGAAGAACATCAAGAACAACCTCAAGGTACAAATGACCTACCCAAAGAATGGAGGTATGTTCACAATCACCCTAAGGAGCTAATTATTGGTGATCCTATGCATGGGGTAAAAACTCGTTCTTCACTTAGAGATGTATTTAATCATTATGCTTTTGTATCTCATCTTGAACCAAAAACTATTGAAGAAGCTGAAAATGATCATAATTGGATTAATGCAATGCAAGAAGAACTTAATCAATTTTGAAAGAAATAATTGTATGGACTTTAGTATCAAGACCTAAAAATTATTCTATAATAGGCACAAAATGGGTCTTTAGGAACAAATTAGATGAACATGGTAATGTAATAAGAAATAAAGCAAGATTGGTTGCTAAAGGCTATAATCAAGAAGAAGGAATTGATTTTGATGAGACCTTTGCACCTGTTGCTAGATTGGAAGCCATTAGACTTCTACTTGCATATGCTTGCTTTATGAAATTTAAATTATTTCAAATGGATGTCCAAAAGTGCATTTTTAAATGGATATATTGCTGAAGAAGTCTATGTAGAACAATCTCCAGGTTTTGAAAATCATGCTTTTTCCAATCATGTTTTTAAATTAAATAAAGCTCTATATGGATTAAAACAAGCACCTAGGGCTTGGTATGATAGGCTAAGCAAATTTTTACTAAACAATAGTTTTTCAAGAGGTAATGTAGACACAACCCTCTTTATTAAAAAAAATCAAAATGACATGTTAGTTATACAAATTTATGTTGATGACATTATTTTTGGGTCTACTGATGAGTCTCTTTGTCAAGACTTTGCTAAGCTCATGCAGGGGAAGTTCGAGATGAGCATGATAGAAGAACTTACCTTCTTCCTCGGACTCCAAATCAAATAAACAAAAGAGAGAATCTCCACACCCAAAGCAAGTACACCAAGGAACTACTCAAAAAATTTGGAATGGAGAAACTCCAAACCAATTGGCACACCCATGAGCCCCTCATGTAAGCTTGACAAGGATGATGAAGGTAAATGTGTAGACTTAAAATACTATAGAGGTATGATTGGCTCTCTATTATATTTAACTGCAAGTAGGCCTGATATCATGTTTAGTGTGTGCTTATGTGCTAGATTTCAATCTAATCCTAAAGAATCTCACTTGAATGCTGTTAAAAGAATCCTTAGATATTTAAATGATACTCAAACTCTAGGATTATGGTACTCTAAGGACTCACTAATTGACTTAATAGGATATTCAGATGCTGATTTTGCTGGATGTAGATTAGACAGAAAAAGCACTAGTGAAACTTGCCAATTTTTTGGAGTTAATCTAATCTCCTGGTTTAGCAAGAAATAAAATTCGGTAGCACTGTCTACGGCTGAGGCTGAATACATTGCAGCCGAAAGTTGTTGTGCTCAAATCTTATGGATTAAGCAACAACTCGAAGACTTTGGTATCAAACTTAATGAAACACCAATAAGATGTGACAACACAAGTGCCATAAATCTATCTAAAAATCCAATTCAACATTCAAGGTCTAAACATATTGAAATAAGACATCATTTTATAAGAGAACATGTTCAAAATAAAAATATAATTCTTGAATATGTTTGCACTGAAAATCAATTAGCTGATATCTTTACAAAGGCCCTTAGTGAGGATAGATTCTGTGAAATTAGGAGAAATCTAGGAATTCTTGATCCTTTTGCCTAAATGTTTCTCAAATTTTAAGAAATCAATGTCAAAATCTCTTTGAGCTCAATTTTCATCATCTCTCTTGAACCTAAAGGCTCAAGATTATCATTCTCACAACGTGTCATTGAGCAAAATTTCTTCTCCCAAAATTTTAAATTTTTTCAGAATTTTTTCATATTTTTTCTAAATTTTTGTAATTCATGAGTCGACCCCCTAAGGTTGACCCAATGGCATACTTGAAATTATTGCCAATTTCCCACGGGCTCTTTTCTTTTTAACTTGAAGCCCGTTCATGAGCCGACTCATTCTTCCTCTTCGTCTTCCTCCCTCCGACTCATCATCCTCATCATTCGTTCTTTCCAAAACCAAGGATTTAGCCCAAGGTCATTCTCCCTTCACATCTCCACCTCAAATCACCCCTTGGCAAAGGAGCTTCTCGCATCGTTCGCCCTTGATTGAAGCGGTTGGAGCGTGCCCTAGCTTCCACCGTTCTTCTCAAAATCGTCATTTCTCTCCACCGAAATCTCTTTCCATCCTCTAGTAACTTTCCTTCCCATCACCCATTTGATCTTCCGAATCTCCCTGCCTGCTCTTGTGGTGAAAATGCCCCCAAAGATGAAACTCCCTCAAAGAAGGAAATCCGTCCGTGCACTTGAAGAAGGCGTCCGTAGAAAAAGGCAAGCATCTCAGACCACCTCTGCTCCCATTCAAGCTTCAGTGTCTGCACCAGGTCCCTCTCAGTCTCCCCTTAGCCCTAGCAAAATCCCTCTCTCTGACAGGAAGGTAGAAACCGGGAAGAATGTGGATTTTAGATTCTTTGAAAAAGAAGGTTTCTCCTTTGGGACAAAGATCAAGAACCAAGGTTGGGAATTTTACTGTTCTCTCAAGGAAGTTACTTATGTAGACTTGGTTAGAGAGTTTTATCTAAATCTGCACTATGGCAATGGAACAGTAACCTCTACTGTTAAGGGAATTGATATCTGTCTAGATCCTATTATTTTGGGAGAGATTCTACATTTGCCCTGTGAGGGATATTCTTACATGGAACTCCCAGTGAAGGAAGAGGGGATCAATGTAATTTTAGGAGGAACCTACTCGGGAAGTCTGAATAAATTAGAAGCCAAAATCTTGTCAATTGAAATGAGAATCCTACATCAATTAGTGACAAAGCTTTTCTTCCCAAGGAGTGGTAGGCATGACCTCCTTTCTGGCCGAGATATTTGTATTATGTTTCATGTGATCACTCAAACCCCCCTAAACCTCCCTGCTTTAATGATTGAGGCCATGAGAGAGACACTGAACAGATCCAAGGCACATCTGCCTTTTGGTATGGCCCTCACACTGGTTTTCAGGAGGTTTGGAGTCAGTTTTGAGGGGGAGGCATCTGCTAAGCTTTCCCACGCAGACACCATCAACCAACACACTCTACATCGCATGGGATTCACTAGGATTGATGGTGGTTGGATCAAGGGTACAGAAGAAAGAGTTGAGGAGAGAGTTGAGGATAGAGTTGAGGACAGAGCTGAGGAAGAAGGTCCCTCATCTCCTCTCCATGACTTCAGGGCAGCATCTCCAGATATCCAGTTTGTTTCAGACCCAGAGGCTGGCCCTTCAGAGTTCACCAGGAGGCACACACCAGTTCAGCAGCCAGACAGCAGAGCACCTTCCTCAGAGTTCAGATTGGCTGATGATCAGATTGAGCAGATTTCTCAGCGTGTGGCTTCCTTGCTTTCTCGTCAGTGGAGCACTTCTACATTTGCATCGGGATCCACATCATTGGATACATCTGATCCGCATATCTCCACTGTATTTCAGATGATCACAGATCAGTCAGTTCGAATTCAGTAGCTCGAGGATTGCATTTTGAGACTGACTGGGAGAGTACTTGACTTGCAGGGGCAAGTCTTTGCTTTGGCCCATCCTCAGCCACAGGAGTCCACTATTGAGGTCACAGACCTTACTGCGGAGGCTGGCAGGCTCAGAGGTGCATTGGAGGGTGGATATGAGTTCTTGAGGAGAGAAATCAGAGGCTCTAGTGAGCATGCTTCTACACAGTTCACTGCACTGCTTCAGTCAGTTTCGAGAGCTCTGAACGTTCTTGATTCCATCAGGCTCTCTCTTGCAGTCCAGTCTTTGACCTCTAAACGTTCTCAGCCTCCAGAATCATCTCGCCAACCTACTCATGCCAGCACCTCCACTCGTGGCAGAGGCAGACGGGGTAGAGGACGTCCTCTTGGCCGTGATCCATCATCTCCCCATCCCATCTCTGATACATCTGATTCTGATCCATAGAGTCATGTGTTCTACTAGATCCTAGGTGTTAGTCTACTGTTCTTTCTAGGATCTGTATTTTGGGCCATGTAATGACAATAGCTAGCTGATTTTTATATTATGAAATATGTATTGAAACAACTATGGTTTTAATCATCTTTTAATTATATATCTACTCTTTGTAATGGTATCAATCATCTCTTGATTATATATCTTCTCTTTGTTGCTAATTCATATCTATGGTACTCAATGGCATATCTTGTTTTATGATTACTGTATTCAGGGGGAGTAAACATTAATGATTAGCACAAGAAGTTTGAAGAAACATTAAAGAGAAAATGTATTAAAAAAGAGGGGGAGTTAATAATGTTTGATGATGTCAAAAAGGGGGAGAAATTAAAGAAAAATTAGAGAAAAATATCAAAAGCAAGATTATTAAATGACTTCAAAATACAATGAATGAATTGCTAAGCAAAAGTATCAAATGCTAAGCAAAAGTATCAAAAGAGAGATAAATACAAAACTTAATGAGTGAATTGGGAGAAATTAACAAGATGGCTAACAAAATGAATGAATTGTTAAGCAAAGCAAATGAGCAACCTTTAAATTTACTTCTTAGACATGCTCTGATATGCTTTAAAATTTGACATGCTCTCATATACTTTACAATTAATTCTTAAATATACAATAATACAATTAGTTGTTAAACTTGCTCTGATACTAAAACTAAATAATCAAATGAGAATGAGCAAATTTTCAAGATGCAACTTGCTCTGATATCAAAATTACATAATCAAATGAGCAAATTTTCAAATCATTAAGCAATAGGCAAATTATTTATGCAAATGGGCACATGTATCACATACCCAAAGAATCAATCTTCTTTTCAAGCAAATGCACTTATAAGTTGGTAGTAAATCTCCTGTTTATCTTCAAACTGCCTATAATGCATTTCATTCCTTTGAAATTCATGTTCATTGATTCATATAAATGCTTTTGTTCAAATATTTTGTCATCATCAAAAAGGGAGAGATTGTTGCTCCTTAGATTGATTTTGATGATTACAAAGCAGTTGAAGGGGTACCAATATTTTCTCACTTGAAAAAGCCTTATTGCTCTTCAGGGGCAAAATTATAATTTTACCAAAACCCTGATTTGATAGTATCAAATGATAGAACAAAAGATTTGTGATCCAATGATGAAAATTTTATTGATTTTGGACTTGTATTTTGAAAGTTATGCATGTTTGAAAATCATGAGTCGACCCGTGAGTCAACTCATGGCACAATGAGCTGTTTGGCACGCAGATTTTTTGGCTTGGCATAACCTGTGAGTCGACCCATGAGTCGACCCCCAAGGCATGAGTCGACTCATGAGTCGACCCCTGCAGTTTTTAGGCCAAAAATCACAGAACCTTATTTTCTGGTGATTCTCTGATGTTCTTCCACAGAGGTCGACCCATGAGTCGACCCCCAAGCATGAGTCGACTCATGAGTCGACCCCTGTGACGGGATTTTTTTACAACGGCTAGTTTTTAACCCATTTTAAGTGCTTTTAATGCTCATTTAATGCGATCTAACGGCTCTTTTTCAGCCTAAAATATTTTCCTCTATTTCTTAAAGCTATAAAAGGAACAAAAAGGTGAAAAACAAAGCAGAGAAAGAAAGAGATTTAAAGAGCATTCAAGAGAGCATTGAAGAGCATTCAAAAGCGAGAATTTGAAAAAGGGGTTTCTCAAGCCAACTTTTCAGCCCTAATCAAGAGCTCATTCAAAGCTTTCAAGAAGCTTTCAATCCAAGCTCACCAACTCCTCAAGCGCTCAATAAAGTCTCCATCCACCTTGAGGAAATCCAAAAAAAGGAGCTTCTTCTTTTAAGTAAAGTGTATTTAAAGTTATATTCGCTCATTGAAGGAGCTTTTCTTTGTGCTTAAGTGTGCTATAAATTGTTATACTCAGTTTGAGTGTTTGGTTTTATTTTGGAAGGGTTCCAAAACAAGGGAAGATTGATCCGAACCTTAAATCGGAGTGTATAGGGTTGGTTTGTACCCGGGAAACAAGTGAAGTAGCTTGGGATAGCTAGAGTCAGAGTTTCCGACGTTTGTATTCGGGTTGAATACAAGATTAGTGGATTGAAATTCCCAAGTAGGAGCTTGGGAAGTGGATGTAGGTGCAAGGTTGGCACCGAACCACTATAAATCCTTTTGTTTGGTGTGTGTCTAATTGCTTTTCTTTATCCCTCTATTATTTTCTTGCATTATTGCTCTTGCTTTTAGCCTTGAATTAATTCTACTCACTCTATCTATTTAGCTGTATCAAATATTTCTCATAAGTCATTAGTTAAGATTAAAATTTTTAGAAACCCAATTCACCCCCCTCTTGGGTTGCATAGCTGGGCAACAGTTGGCCATTCAAATTCAAAATAAAGTTTGAATTTGAATGAGCAACCAATCTTAGCACCTTGACCTTATCCTTTTTTAACGCCCCATTTATTACATGAGAAAATATTTCTCATGAAATCACTCACGCACAAATTAAGCCACGCCCTCCTCTTCTCACACGCTTAGTGGATAGGGATAAATTAGTTTCCATTTGAATTCAAAATTTGATTTGAATTCAAATGTGCAATTACTCATCTTTATCCTCTCACGTGGATAAGATGTTTGATGTTGTTTTAAAAGGAGGAGAAGAGTGGGGCGTGTGCAAGAAAAATTTTGAAAAAAAAATCTGGGCGTGAGGAATCCCTGTGTGCAAGGTGAAGGTCTATATCCTTTCGAGAGAAAAATAAAGAAAAGAAAGAAAAAGTGTGTGCAGGGTTTCAGTGAGTTCTTCAGGGTTTCATCCTGGAGTTCGAGAAGTGAGAAGGTGAGCTACGAGTATTGTGAGCCCACCAAATTTTAGAAAGATCTTCAACATCCTCTCAAGCATGTCTGCTGACGATTCAGAGCATCCAAAGAATCGACAGACATCGATCGAAGGAGTTCGATCAGCATCGGCCGTCGAAAGGGCTCTACAACAAGCTAGCACTCGTGAGGAGTCGATCAGACCGGGAGCTTCGTGTGGACGATCCATAGAGGTCAGACATGTTGTGTGGCTGCATCACGATGATCAGATTCTCCCGACCATGATCAAATTACGGCAATCTACTACCCGCACAAAGGTATTGTGTTCTGAACATATTACAGTAAAGTGTTTACTGTTCAAATTTAAATTTCAAATTTAAATGCATGCATGCTATATATCATATTTAGATCCTAGTGTAGGGTAAATTTTTATTAATTAATTAGATTAATTAATAATTTTTACTGTAAAATAGTGATTTTGAAAAAATTTTAAAATTATCATTTTACCCCTGCACTGAATTTCCCCCACACTTATGACCCCAATTCGACTCCACCATCTATCCATGTAAGCCTATCCCACCAAAAGAAGATCTGTCTCCTCTAGGATTTTCGTCTATCTTGATGAGAGAAAAGAGTGATGCCTTATTTTATAGATCATATGCTGTCAAGGACCTTCATTCCTTCATAGTTGATTTTTTATTTTTATTTTTTCTGTTAGATCCGATGTTGGTTAAGATCTAGTTCTTTATCGATGGATCTGTTTGGTTAAAAGATTAAGAGTCTTAATCAAGATAGTTTTTCAACTATCACAATCCAGATTTTTATCATCTTCTCGTATTTTGTCATAGATTTAATATTTTATTCTTCCTCATCCCATTTATATTTCTTTTTGCATTTACTCATGAGCATGTTTAATTTCTGTTATCTGTTTATGTACTTTCTTATTGTTAGTTATTTACTAATCTCTAGAATAGTATTCATCTGCATCATTTAGACTGATCTTGCTTTGGTCTCGTATCAATCAATCACGCCTCCTGAGCAAAGTATAGACAATTATACTGTCTGTCCTAAAAATAATAATGCCACTAACCGGACGTGATTTATTATTGATGAACAGAAGGGATCTTGATCTTTAGGATTGATTTCTTTTCTTTTTCGTTAGGATTGTCCCGCATCAGCTGGGGCCCAAGCCTGGTCTCGATCCTGAGCATAAGCCTGGGCTGGGTTCAAGCCTTGGTTTTTCAAAAATTTTTGAGCCTCAGCCCAGCCCAAAGCCCAAAAAAAAATTTCAAGCTAGGCTTGTATATGGGTATTGCTTAGCCCAGCCCATTTCAGCCCTACCTCCTAAGGACATGCTATCAAGCTTGAGCTTGACAATATGGCCATTGCGATTATGGCTACCTACTAGTCCCTAGAGGTGCAAATGAGTTAAAGTCAAACCATGTTATGGGTAACCCCAACCCGATCTAGTTCTTCGATCAGACCCTAATGTTGGATATAAATCCAACCCAAGAGAAGATTGAGTCGGGTCCAATAGGCCCATGGCCAAAATTTTTGACCTAACGAATCAATCTTGTTGGGTCAGGTTCATATATAACTCAGCTACAACCCAAAGAAAATTCAGATCCAGATCGGATCTAAGTCAAATGTAGCCAACTACTTTCTATTTACCATATAGCTAACTACTATTAAGGACACAAACTAGATAATAAACAATATTGCTCTCAAGACAAATTAGAATATAAAAATAATTTTAAATCTATCTTTACTTTAAAGATATTTCTTATACAGATCTTAAATTATAACTTAGAGGCTTAAATAGGTTCAGATCCTCATGGTATATTAGGTTCTAGTTGGATCGGGTTTGGTTATAAAGCAAAAGATCCAAAATTGGCCCAAAAATCAAATGGGTTGGGTTAGGTCAAAATTCAATAAACTTAGATCTGATCTACAAAATAGAGCCGATCAAATTTTAGAACTCAATCCAAATCCACGGATCTTTAAAGAATGTCAGATCGGGTCTAAGCGGGTTGGGTCACATGGGGTTATGGGTCAACCGACCCATTTGCAGCCTTACTCCTCCCTAACTGCAACAGTTGATGCCCTTCCATGAAGCAAGCTCATTCACCGGATCTTTCAGGCTTTGTTTCTGCTTGTGAAGAGCCATTCTCTCAAACTTAATGCAACCCGATGTTGAGATGGCACTGGCTGCAGTGTGTTAAGTAACTGTTGGTGCAAAAATCTGCTTGCGCCGGAGAAGCTGGAATCGGGGAAGCCGCGGTCGCCGTCGGGACCTGCAAGGGAAGTCTAAACCGGAGGTGGGGTTGCTCCGACAAGACCCTCCGACGCTCAAGTCAGTTCTCTGCCTCAACAAGAATGGAGTGCTCGAACGGAGAATTTAGTAGAGTTTGGAGATAAGAATTGAGCTTAGAGAATAATGTATCTGGGTCCCCCTTTTATAGGTGGAGGGGGCAACGGATTGATGGCGACGTTTGTAACCGTCTGGTAGTGGGCCGCCCATGGTCAGGGGAATTGATTGCGAAGGATAGTGGAGTAGACACGTGGCTATTGTTACGGCCTGCTACGTAGAGCCAGATGCAGGTAGTGGAGCGGCGTCCGTTGCCGCTAGCTGTCAGGGAGTAGTGGAGTCGCGCAGCACCTGCCGCAGGGAGTGGAGCAGAATTGTGGCCGTTGACACAGCCTGTCAGAGAGTAATGGGTCCACCGCAGGGGGTGATGGAGCCGCACAGAATCTGCTACAGAAAGTGAAACAGGATCATGGTTGTTATTGTGACCTGCCAGGGGGCGCGGACCTGTTGATTGAAGCTTGGCAGCGGTCGGAGTCCGACTCTCGTAGGAGTCCGGACGGAGTCCTCTGCAATCAAAGTTAAAGGTGAAGTCCGGCTCCCGTGGGAGTCCGGACGGAGCTTACCAGTAATTGATACCGAGGTGGAGCCCGGCTCCCGTAGGAGTCCGGGTAGAGCCGTTCTGCAGCTGATGTCGGAGGTGGAGCCCGGCTCCCGTAGGAGTCCGGGCGGAGCCGTTCTGCAGCTGATGTCGAAGGCGGAGCCCGGCTCCCGTAGGAGTCCGGGCGGAGCCGTTCTGCAGCTGATGTCGGAGGCGGGGCCCGGCTCCCGTAGGAGTCTGGGCGGAGCCGTTCTGCAGCTGATGTCGGAGGCGGAGCCCGACTCCCGTAGGAGTCCGGGCGGAGCCGTTCTGCAGCTGATGTCGGAGGCGGAGCCCGGCTCCCGTAGGAGTCCGGGCGGAGCCATTCTGCAGCTGATGTCGGAGGCGGAGCCCGGCTCCCGTAGGAGTCCGGGCGGAGCCGTTCTGCAGCTGATGTCGGAGGCGGAGCCCGACTCCCGTAGGAGTTCGGGCGGAGCCGTTCTGTTCCGTCGTCGATTCCACTGGGGGTTTCGGCTGTGGGTATTTTATACCCAACACCAGTCCCCCTACTTCCGAGTTTGAATTTCGAACGAAGGAAGTACAGAGAGAGAGATGGGTACAGCCAGAACCGCCCCTTCGAATCCTGCGCACTGCCGCCTCCAGATATTTTGGCATTTAATGCGTGTACGTTAGAGCCTGCTTTTCGGTGAAGGTGACCTGACGAGTCTTTTCGAAACCCCCGTCGAAACGCGATCCCAAGCACCGTGCCACGGGAATTTGCGAGCGGTCAACCCTCGATAGCAATGAAGGGGATAAGCGCGACACGTGGCATGCACTAGCTGGCCCAGGAATACTCGCCGCAATAACTGCGCTAGGATCCGTCGGCTATTTAAACCCCTCAGTCCTTTCATGGCTTCATCCTGGCGCCTTTCTTTCACCTGAGAGTCTTGCTTCCCTCGCACCAGTCCCCAGTCCTTGCCTTCTTCAGCCCCCCTATTCTTCTCTGAGGGTCCCTACGCCATGTCCTCTACCCCGGAAACCATTCTTGAGGGGATGTTTAGGGCTTGGAAGAAGGCGAGGAGGAGAATGGCTGCCAGTGAGAATCTCCATCGTTTTAAAGGGGGCCCAAAGAAGAATTCCTTCAACAACAGGGGTTTAATAATGGGGGCTGTCGGTGAAGTTATTCTGCCCGCGAATTTTGGAGTAGCAAGGCGGGGTGATACCGGTCAAGAGGGCAGAGCTGCCGTCATAAGCCATGACGAGATCCTTAACGCCGCCGGGGCCGAGGGACCGGAGGCGGTCGGCGTCGACGGTGGGGCAGTGGAACTTGTTGCGGGGACGGTGGAAGTAGCGCATGCCGACCTTGCCGGAGCATTTTGGGTGGCGGCTGTCGTGGGGCATTCGGAGATGAGGCACGTCTCTGGCGTCGCTACCGCTTCCGAGGTGACTCCGATTCTTCTTGAAACAGGTCTTCGCTACTGCCGCCGTTGCCCTTACCGCCTCTAGAGATCTATCCCACCCTTTTCCCGCTAGGGTTGGGACTTCGGAGACAGAATGAGGCGAGATGGGGCGAGAGCTGTTACACACGCTGGAGAACACGATCGAGAAGGACAGAGATGGGAAGAGGAGTTCGCAGCTCGGAGCGGCCTCCGGTGCACCTTTCCCGAACCGTGCTTGCGAGGCTTGCGGTGACGTGTATCTTCTTCTTCTTTTTTCCTGACCCACCGGGTCCTGTAACGTATACTCTTGTTAAATGAAAAAGAGATTTTGTTACCTCGTCTGTATCTCGCATTAAATAGTTGTCTGTCGAACTTCTTCATTTTCCTCTTTCTTCCTTGTCTTTTTCTTTTTCACGTCGTCCCAAGGTCATTGACGACCTCTTCTGTTCATGTGGGGTTGTCGTTTACCGAGCTCCTTTTCAGCTTTTATGCCGTTCGAGGATACCCAATTGTCATTCCGTTGATGGTTGCAGGTTTGCTTGGGGCCCTTCGGGCCCGAGATTCCTCCTAGGGCTTGAATTCGGGGATTCGAGCTTCCGTTGCTTTCGGGCATTATTTGCTTTCCTTTTTGCTTGAATTTTTCTCCACTGAAGTCGGGGCTAAGTTCGGCTCCCTTGGTAGTCCGAACGGAGAAGCCCTCCTGAAGTTGGAGTAGCCCGGCTCTCGTAGGAGTCGGGGCAAAGTTTTCCTGCAATCAAAGTTATAGGCCAAGTCCGGCTTCCGTAGAAGTCCGGGCGGGGTTGTCCTGTAGCTGATGTCGGTGATGGAGCCCGGCTCTCGAAGGAGTCCGGATGAAATCTCTTTTCTTTTTTTTTTTTTGTTGCTGGAACCCGGCTCCCGTAGGAGTCCGGGTGAAGTCTTCTTTGTTGTTGGAACCCGGCCCTCGTAGGAGCCCGGACCTTTTATTTTGCTCGAGCCAGCGTGAGGTTCTCCTCACGTTACCAGCCTGGCTTGCGGGGGTGCTTTAGGGCGCTGTGAGGCCTCTCCCTCATTCGGTCTAAAAGAACTGGGTCTTCGATTTTGTTCATGTCAGGACGAGGTTCTCCTCCTGTTCCTGACACGGTTGTGGGGGCACATATGGGCGTTGCGAGGCCTCTCCCCCCATCCAGTCTAAAAGAATTGGGCCTTCGACTTTGCTCAAGTTAGGGCGAGGTTCTCCTCCTGTCCCTAACAGGGCTGTGGGGGCACATATGGGCGTTGCGAGGCCTCTCCCCCCATCCGATCTAAAAGAACCGGGCCTTCGACTTTGCTCAAGTTAGGGTGAGGTTCTCCTCCTGTCCCTAACAGGGCTGTGGGGGCACATATGGGCGTTGCGAGGCCTCTCCCCCCATCCGGTCTAAAAGAACCGGGCCTTCGACTTTATGAGGTTGCCCTTTTGTTTTTGATACAGCTTGCTTGAATTGTCCCAAGACATATGGGCACGCATTTTTTGATTAAGACGAAATTACTGGTAGTACATCCGTAAGTTTTCTGAGCTCCACGGTCGTGGGAGGTCGGCTCCTCCGAGCTCCTTAAGATAATAAGTTCCAGGCCGGACTACTTCCTTGACCTCGTAAGGTCCCTCCCAGTTTGGGGCAAGTTTCCCCTGGCCCTGTGGTTGCGAGACAGCAGCTCGTCGAAGCACTAGATCTCCTGCTTTAAATGCCTTGTTCTTGACTCGGGCGTTGTAATATCGGGCAACTTTCTGTCTGTAGGCTGCCATTCGAACCTGAGCAATCTCCCACCTTTCTTCCAGCAGGTCGAACCTGAGCAATATCATGTACTTCCCATAAAGCGTAGTCAGCTTCTGAGGGCCGGAGACACCTTAAGAGGGGCAAGGAGTATGATCTTTTGTACAATTTGCCCTCATAAAGGATGTATCGGGAGGCTTGATTTCGGAGCTTCCGGGCCTCTTTCACGTCCTGGGGGAGAATCCCATCTTTAAGATAGGTCGTCAGTGGGTCGACCCAGCTGGGCTCGTGGTCGATCTCCATTACGAACCGTGGTTCTTCCGTACTCGGATGTTTTAGAACTTCAAAGAGGACGCCTTTGGGCAATTCGGCCGGAGCCGATGTCGTCAGTTTGGAGAGAAGATCGGCTCTGGTATTCTCCGACCTTGGAATCTGCCTGATGTCGAAACTGCTGAAGGTGGGGGTGAGCTCCTTCACTTTCTCAAGATATTTGGCCATGCTGTCCTCCCGTGCTTCATAGCTCCCGCTGACTTGCCCCACCACAAGTTGGGAGTCGCTGTGCACCCGGAGTTGACCTATTCCAAGCTCTTTGGCGACCCTTAATCCTGCAATCAGAGCTTCGTATTCCGCTCCATTGTTTGTTGCGGGGAACTCGAAACACAGAGCGTACTCCGCGATGACTCCCTCCGGGTTGACCAAGATCAGTCCTGCACCCGCGCCCGCCATGTTGGAAGATCCGTCCACATAAAGGGTCCAAAAGCAATCGGAGGGATTGGCTTCTTCGTTGGGGGAGTTCGGTCGAGTCTTCAGGTCGTCAACTTTGCTTTGCTCAGGTTCGGCCTCCTCGGGGATGGTGCACTCTACTATGAAATCTGCCAATATTTGGGCCTTTATTGCTGGTCTAGGTTTGTAGTTGATGTCGAATTCTGTGAGCTCGATGGCCCATTTTTCCATTCTTCCAGAGGTATCAGCTCGGTGCAAAATCGCCTTGATCGGTTGATCGGTGAGTAGCGTCATCGTGTGCCCTTGAAAGTAAGGTCGGAGTCTCCGAGCTGCAATCAACAAGGCGTAGGTCAGTTTTTCTAATTTAGTATACCTGGTCTCGGCGTCCCTCAGCGCGCGGATAATGTAGTAGACCGGCCGCTGGACTTTCATTTCTTCTTTGACAAGGACAGCTGCGAGGGCTGTGGGAGAGACTGCCAGGTACAAAACTAGTTCCTCCCCAGGTTCAGGCTTTGCCAGCAGTGGGGGTGAGCCAAGGTAGCCTTTTAATTCTTCGAATGCCTGTTGGCATTCAGAGGTCCAACAGAAGTTCTTCGACTGCTTGAGGGTTTGAAAGAAGGGCAAACATCGTTCGGCCGACCTCGCGACAAAGCGATTAAGAGCCGCAATCCTTCCCGTGAGGCACTGAACCTCCTTGATCGACCTCGGGGCGGTCATATTTTGGATGGCGCGAATTTTCTCCGGATTGGCCTCAATCCCGCACCCCGATACCATGAAGCCCAGGAACTTTCCTGAGGTTACCCCAAAAGCACATTTAGTCGGGTTCAGCTTCATTTTATACTTTCGAAGAGCGCCAAAAGTTTCTTCGAGGTCGGCGACATGATCTCCGGAAGACCTGCATTTTACAAGCATATCATCCACGTAAACCTCCATGTTTCGGCCGATCTGCTCTTTGAATATTTTATTCACCAGTCGTTGATAGGTGGCGCCTGCATTCTTGAGGCCGAACGGCATGACCCTGTAGCAGTAAAGGCCACGATTAGTGATGAAAGCTGTCTTTTCTTCATCTTTCGATGCCATCCTAATCTGGTTATAGCCGGAGAACGTGTCCATAAAAGTTAGGAGTTCATGGCCTGAGGTAGCGTCCACCAGTTGGTCGATTCTGGGAAGGGGGTAGCTGTCCTTTGGACAAGCCTTATTCAGCTTTTTGAAGTCGATACACATCCTCCACTTGCCGTTTGCTTTCTTGACCAAAACGACATTGGAGATCCACTCAGGATAATTGACTTCCTTAATAAATCCGGCCTTGAGAAGCTTGTCCACTTCCTCGGCTATCGCCTTCTGCCTCTCTGCGGCATGACTCCGGATTTTTTCTTTTGTAGGCCGATGTTTAGGGTCGACCGCCAGATGATGTTCCATGACTTCTGTGTCGATCCCCGGCATATCCGTCGGGACCCATGCGAAAACGTCCGCATTCCTTCGGAGGAAATCTACGAGACGCGTCCGCACCTCCTCCCCCAGGTTGGAGCCAATTAACACCACATGCTCCGTGTTCCCATCATTCAAAGGGATTGGTATTAGGTCTTCGATAGGACCGCCCCTCTCTTCAGTGAGGTCATCGCGAGCATCCAATTCATCGACCGGACAGAGGTCCGCTTGATCGCTCCTTTGCAAGGCGATGTTGTAGCAATGTCTGGCCAGGGCTTGGTCTCCCCGGACTTCTCCGATCCCCTGGCTGGTGGGGAACTTCAATTTCAAATGATAGGTCGAAACAACAGCTCTGAGGGCATTGAGGTCGGGTCGGCCAAGAATTGCATTGTAGGCGGATGGCGCCTTTACCACCAGGAAATTCACCGAAGCTCTGGACTGCTTTGGATACTGGCCCGCGGTCACAGTCAGAGCTATCATTCCCTCCGTTGGAACGGCGTCACCGGTGAACCCTATCAAGGGGGAGCAAATCGATCTCAGATGACCGCTAAGAGTGGCCATTCTTGAAAAGATGTTGTAGAACAGGATGTCGGCCGAACTCCCATTGTCGACGAGAATGCGACAGACGTCGTAATTTGCTATGTTCAAGGAAACTACAATCGTGTCGTTATGAGGGAATTGTACTCCCTGGGTGTCCACCTCAGTGAAGGTTATGGGTTCTTCAACTTTTTGTCGCTTGGGGGATGCAGCTGGTGCGCTGATTGCCTCCCGTCGGGATTCCCCCGAGATGACGTTGACGGAATCCGGCAGAGACCGATCATCCGACCACCCCTTGTCGGCGACCATAGCTGGAGGTAGTTGCGCAGAGACCTCGTGAGAGGGCATCCGATGAGGGAAGGAGGATTGGGCGTCGGAAAAGATGGCCGGAAGAAGATCCGTTGAGCGCTCCTTTAAGAACAAGGGTGCTGCGAAGACACACGCCCTTCCTCTAGCGCCAATCCTGTTGGTGCAAAAATTTGCTTGCACCGGAGAAGCTGGAGTCGGGGAAGCCGCGGTCGCCGCCGGGACCTGCAAGGGAAGTCTAAACCGGAGGTGGGGTTGCTCCGGCAAGACCCTCCGACGCTCAAGTCAGTTCTCTGCCTCAACAAGAATGGAGTGCTCGAACGGAGAATTTAGCAGAGTTTGGAGATAAGAAATGAGCTTAGAGAATAACGTATCTGGGTCCCCCTTTTATAGGCGGAGGGGGCAACGGATTAATGGCGACGTTTGTAACCGTCTGGTAGTGGGCCGCCCATGGTCAGGAGAATTGATTGCGAAGGATAGTGGAGTAGACATGTGGCTATTGTTACGGCCTGCTACGTAGAGCCAGTTGCAGGTAGTGGAGCGACGTCCGTTGCCGCTAGCTGTCAGGGAGTAGTGGAGTCGCGCAGCACCTGTCGCAGGGAGTGGAGCAGAATTGTGGCCGTTGACACAGCCTGTCAGAGAGTAATGGATCCACCGCAGGGGGTGATGGAGTCGCGCGGAATCCACTACAGGAAGTGGAACAGGATCATGGTTGTTATTGTGACCTGCCAGGGGGCGTGGACCTGTTGATTGAAGCTTGGCAGCAGTCGGAGTCCGACTCCCGTAGGAGTCCGGACGGAGTCCTCTGCAATCAAAGTTAAAGGTGAAGTCCGGCTCCCGTGGGAGTCCGGATGGAGCTTACCAGCAATTGATACCGAGGTGGAGCCCGGCTCCCGTAGGAGTCCGGGCGGAGCCGTTCTGCAGCTGATGTCGGAGGCGGAGCCCTGCTCCCGTAGGAGTCCGGGCGGAGCCATTCTGCAGCTGATGTCGGAGGCGGAGCCCGGCTCCCATAGGAGTCCGGGCGGAGCCGTTCTGCAGCTGATGTCGGAGGCGGAGCCCTGCTCCCGTAGGAGTCCGGGCGGAGCCGTTCTGCAGCTGATGTCGGAGGCGGAGCCCGGCTCCCATAGGAGTCCGGGCGGAGCCGTTCTGCAGCTGATGTCGGAGGCGGGGCCCGGCTCCCGTAGGAGTCCGGACGGAGCCGTTCTGCAGCTGATGTCGGAGGCGGAGCCCGGCTCCCGTAGGAGTCCGGGCGGAGCCGTTCTGTAGCTGATGTCGGAGGCAGAGCCCGGCTCCCGTAGGAGTCCGGGCGGAGCCGTTCTGTAGCTGATGTCGGAGGCGGAGCCCGGCTCCCGTAGGAGTCCGGGCGGAGCTGTTCTGCAGCTGATGTCGGAGGCAGAGCCCGGCTCCCGTAGGAGTCCGGGCGGAGCCGTTCTGCAGCTGATGTCGGAGGCGGAGCCCGGCTCCCGTAGGAGTCCGGGCGGAGCCGTTCTGTAGCTGATGTCGAAGGCGGAGCCTGGCTCCCGTAGGAGTCCGGGCGGAGCCGTTCTGTTCCGTCGTCGATTCCGCTGGGGATTTCGGCTGTGGGTATTTTATACCCAACAGTAACCATGAAATAGAACTAATGAGAAGAAGACCGACCACTCATGGCTCTCGAATACTTAGGATTTTCTCTTTTCTATAATAGAAGCAAGTAATATTAACTAGGTCACGTATTTATAGGAAGATAATAGTACCAAATGACTTCTGCCGGCAATCAAGCAAAGAATTACGGGAACTTTTTAACCAAAAAGAATTACGGGAATAGATCAGGCATACCGGCCTATGGATGGTAGGGTCCTAGAATCTTAGAATATATATGTGCTTTTAGATAGTAAACAATATGTTTAGAAGATGGCCATTGACCCCTGCGGAATTCATTGCCTGTAAAGGCTAAATCATTAGGACCAGCTTCCTCTCACTCGAGCTCTTAAATTTTATGTTTAGCATGTTTGATGGAGACTTTTATGAGAATACACGATAAGAGTCTTGGGTCAGTGGGTCTAACGAAGACCAACTATTCTCACATTATGGATGCCTGTGATTCATTTTTCTTCTCAATTCTTAGATATTTTATTTTTGCATTCTCACGGATATGTCTACTCTAGAGTGGCTTAATGAATTCTGATTTATAAAAAAAAATAAAATAATGCTGCTAGCTGACAAGTATACTATATGGTGATGCCAGTTAGGAAAATAGTGAAAACATAAGTTGCAAAATATAAAGAATAATTCTCCAAGTACCTTACGACAGAGCCAACTATGAAAGGGGTGATAAACGTGTGGAATGGGAGGTGATGATTTGACTTATGGAGGAAAATTGGCACCTAAGGTCGTCCATATTCTGAATGTATGCCAGAAGCCTGCCCCATCACCGGGCTCCGCAATGCATTGTTCAAACAGGTAACAATTCTGTATACGTGGTCCTGGGGTCATGAAGGCCTTCAGGCTAGCCGACTTAATTAAGGCAAAAAGAGTGTCGCTAGTCGTATTTAATGGTCCAATGCTACCTATCAAGCCATTTCTTTGTGGTGTTCTTATCATTTGGTCTAGGATATCGGTGGTAAGGACGAACAGCAATAGGGATAATGGATCCCCATGTTTCAGGCCTTCTTGACAATGATTCAACAAGTGGGTTCGCGGTTAATTATTAAAGCTAATTTACTAGAATGAAGAACGTTTTCAACCTACGAACACCATTTAGGTCCAAAACCTCATGCACGAGCAAGGGAGATAGGAAAGGTCCAATCGATGTTGTCGAAAGCCTTGTCAAAATTGAGTTTGAAAATGATTCCTCTCCTCTTTGCTTTGCTGATATTTGAGATTATCTCTGTAGAACTACTGTAGCAATCATTGATTTGTATGCCTTGGATGACTGCATAATGTGAGCTGAATACCAGCTCGTTCATGAACTTGGATAGGCCAATACTGTGATAACCTAGTTCCATTAAGAACAACCAGAAGACTCCCGGGGGAATTCTTTTCTGATCAATCTAGGACAGAATCGAAGTCCTAGGCCTACCGAGACCCTAGGGCCCTCTATAAATAGCCTCCATGTCCCCTTTTGGCCCCCCATCAACAAACATCGAGCCTCCTCCTCCCTCTTTTCTTCCGTAGAAGCCACGGCCTCTTGTGCTTATGCCCATCAAAAATCGAGGTCGAAGATGCTGCCGGAGCTCAAGGTAAGTGCCAATCCCACCTTCTCCCTCTCTTTTCCTTCTTTTCTGTTGGGAAATGTGTCCCAAAAAGCCAATCGTCAAGCTGTTGACGGTTGAGCAACCAAGTATTGTAATTGATTTGTTAATAAATAAAATATATTTGGCATCTTCATCATAAGCTTTCATCTTCTAATGAACTCCATTGTTATGATGAAGTCCTTAGGACTATTTAAGTTCGATAAAGAGAGGATTTATCGATTAGTCCTTAAAATTATTCACGACCAAATGATAAGCTATTAATAAGGATGACAGCTTCTATCGAGCATAGGTCACTGTAGGCCATATGGGTTGGTTGTCCTCTTAACCAAGGAGTGTGGAGATACTGGTATGACATACAGGTGAGATGTAAGGGTACATCATCATTGAACGTGACCAACTCCAGAGTATTCTGCTGTCGAGAATGTCTCTGATGGGATATAGGTATAAGTGTCCCTTAGACCTGAGATCGCCTCAGTAACTTGCAAGCAACTCACTGTGCTTTGGTACTGGACTAACTGAATTTTTAATTCAGGGATGGAAGGCTTCTGGGCATAGTCAAGTACTTGCGAAGTCAGAGTGTGATCGAGATGGGATTGACCACTCCAAGAGTTGGAGAAGAATGAGTCGCTGTATTTCAATTTAGCAAAACCTTGGTCAGGGTAATCCATTAGATAGATTTGATATTTTGAAATACAATGTGGACAACCTGATCAGAGTTGACAGTTGAACTCTGGGGTATCCTATGATCATTTTGGTCAAGGGGATGAATTATATGAAAACTATATCCGCATGGGTTCTAAGGATGTTGTTCTATACATTCGACCTATCCGATCGTCGGGTACTATTGCTAGATGGTCACTTCGATTGGTACAGAAATTTATTCCTATGCTATCGGCTTAGGTTTGAACCTATGAGGTCACACACATTAGAGTTCATGATCCAATCAGATGGTTGATCAATGATTAAGAATCATTCTAGGGTTAAATAATCAATATGATTGACATTTAACTCAGTGCAAGTGTTGCAGGAGGATCGATTAGCAATTCGATTGCTAATTGGCTTAATTTGATTAAGCCAATGGGCTGAGATTAAGTCTAATTAAATATAATTTAATTAGATTTGGTTTGGGCTTGATTGGATCAAGTCCAATTGGTTTATTGGATAAGCCAAGTGCAAGAAAAAACTTATCCTAGTTCAACTAGGACTTGGGTCAATCTAATTTCTAATTTGATTAAAAAATTAAATCAGATTTAAATCTAATTTAATCTGATTAAATTAGGTTCTTAATTGGGTTAAGATCTATTTTAATTAGGTTGATCTAATTTTGGTTTGATTTGGTTTGGGAAACCAAATTAAAACAAGTCATAAGATAGAATCCTAGAAAGACTAGGATTCCACCTTGCACCACATAAGCCTTCCCCACGCCCTCTCTCTCATTCAATGCCAATCTCCTCTTATTTTGTACGACAAAAGCCCTCTCCCACGTTCACAAAAGGTCTCCTCTCTTCTTTCTTACATGGAAGGTGGTTTGGATCAAATCAAAAAGGAATAAGTTTGGATTTCGAATTCTATGAGATAGAGTTTTAGAAATCCAAAACTCTTTCAATTTTGCACCGAATTTATCCAAATTTTTTTTGGAATTTTTGTGACTTTTAGAGTATACATTTTGCACCCTTTGCTTATGATCCATGCACGAAAATATGGAGGAGGTGCTCAAGAGTTGGGCGCCCCTTAACTTGCCATGTTTGGATAAGCCTTGACTAGGTATTTGACCTAGATAAGGACTCTATCATATCTCTCTGTATAAAATGAGTTCTTCTATGAAATTTTTGGAGAAGATATATATTTGAAAGACCTTTGATCCATCCAAAAATCAAAGAGAAAGACCTTTGGGTCGTAGAGATATAAAAGACACAATTTAGGGTGTCTAGAGAGAGAAATGAGAAGAAGAAGAGGGTCTTCTTCTAGGGTTGTTTGATTTCATATCTTTCCTCCCTCCATCTTGAGTTTCCTGAGAGTGTCTCATATCTGAAACTTTTTCTTCTACTTTTCATCTTTGGAAGAGTCCAAATCAAGAAGAAGGAGGCACCTGATCAACCATCAAAGAAGGATCAGCGCAGTACTAGCATACTGTGCTGATTTCCTGAAGCAGGATTTCTGATCGAGATTCATGGGCTCGTGTGGACGACTCTTAGAGGTCGGATGCATGTGCGGCTTGCAACATCATCCTCAAGCCTGGATCAGCGAGGTTAGAATGTCTAACTTGCAAGGTAATAGATCTGATCTATTGTTTAATACATACATTAGATGTAGTATAGAAACATGTTGATATGATCAACATGTAGTTCATGCTATATTTATATATTTTAATTTTTGATTTAATGCTATGTAATAATCATGTAATAGGATCTTAGATCTAGAGATTCTCTAGTTTTAGAAAATAAATTTTGATTTATTTTAGTCTTCCGCTGTATGATCTTGAAAAAGTTTCAAGATCTAACCCTGAAACTCTAGATCTGGTTCCTACAATTGGTATCAGAGCCTAGGTTCTTTATTACATGATTATTTGTACATGCTTAGATTATTTCTTAGATTAGATCTAATTTATAATCTGATTATTAAATCTGAAATTAAAATTTTAGATCAATCACAAACTGCAAGGTTGTCCTGCTGTAAGGTTTATCCCTTACAGTGTAAAGGTTGTCCTAGTTTGTGTAGATCTATCTATAATCATAAATTTGTTAGATATGATCTAGATTAAATTTATGATTTATTAGATTTAAAAGATGTTTAAATCTGAAATAAAATCTCTTTGTTAATAATTTTTATTCAAAAAAATTATTTAAAGTTGAAATTGTTTCAATTACATGAACCTATTTAGATTAGATCTAAAGTAGTTTTATGTTTATTTCACTTGTATCTTGATTATGAATCAAACATGCAATATGGTTGGTAGAATCATATTGTAAAATTATTTTATAAATATGAAAATTATTTTTTAAAAAGCCGAACCCAACCCTCAGCCCAAAACTTAATTAAGAATTAAGAAGTTGTTTGATTAGGTTCTAGGATTGTGAATTGAAGAACCTAAGATACAAATCATAACACATTGGGTTAATGGGTTAGTGAGAATTAGGTCTGTTGGTGCAAAAATCCGCCTGCACCGGAGAAGCTGGAGTCGAGGGAGTCGCGGTCGCCGCCGGGACCTGCAAAAGAAGTCTAAACCAGAGGTGGGGTTGCTCCGGCAAGACCCTCCGACGCTCAAGTCAGTTCTCTGCCTCAACAAGAATGGAGTGCTCGAACAAAAATTTTAGCAGAGTTTTTAGATAAAAATGAGAGCTTATTGAATAACGTATCTAGGGTTCCCCTTTTGTAGATGGAGGGGGCAACAAATTGACAGCGACGCCTGTAACCGTCTGGTAGTGGGCCGCCCAGAGTCAGGAGGAATTTACTGTGGAGGGTAGTGGGGTGGATCCGTGGCCATTACCGGGGCGTGCCACGTGGAGTCGACCATGAGAAGCAGAGCGGCGTCCGTTGTCACGACTTGCTAGAGGATAGGAGATCGCGCGGTATCCGTCGCAGGAAGTGGAGCAGGGTCGTGGAATGCTGGAGCCGCATGGGATCTACCGCAGGGAGTGGGGCAGAGTCGTGGAGTGATGGAGCTGCATGGGATCTGCCGCAGGGAGTGGGGCAGAGTCATGGAGTGATGGAGCTGCATGGGATCTGCCGCAGGGAATGGAGCAGAATCGCGGCTGTTACTGCAGCGCGCCAGGGGGCGGAGGTCTGTCAGCTGAAGTCCGGCTGGAGTGTCTGGCAAGAGGAGCTCAGAATCTGGCTTTCGCAGGGGTTCGGACGGAGTCTTCCTTTAGTCACGGTCGGAGATGGGGCCCGGCTACCGTAGGAGTCCGGGCGGAATCTTCCTGTAGTTAGGTGCGAAGTCCGGCTCCCGTAGGAGTCCGGACGGAGCTTACCGGCAGTTGAAGTTGGTGACGGAGCCCGGCTCCCATAAGAGTCCGGGCGGAGTTCTCCTTGCGGTTGAAGTCATGGGTGGAGCCCGGCTCTCGTAGGAGTCCGGGCGGAGTCCCCCTTGGAGTCGTAGACGGAGCCCGACTCCCGTAGTAGTCCAGGTGGAGTCTCCCTTGGAGTCATGGATGGAGCCCGGCTCCCGTAGGAGTCCAGACAGAGTCTTCCTGCAATTAAAGTTAGGTGCGAAGTCCGGCTCCCGTAGGAGTCCGGACGGGGCTTACCGGTAGTTGAAGTTGGCGACGGAGCCCGGCTCCCGTAGGAGTCCGGGCGGAGTCCTCCTTGCGGTTGAGGTCATGGGTGGGGCTCGGCTCCCGTAGGAGTCCGGGCAGAGTTCCTCTTGGAGTCGTGGACGGAGCCCGGCTCCCGTAGGAGTCTGGGCGGAGTCTCCCTTGGAGTCATGGACAGAGCCCGGCTCTCGTAAGAGTCCAGGCAGAGTCTTCCTACAATTAAAGTTAGGTGCGAAGTCCGGCTCCCATAGGAGTCCGGACGGGGCTTACCGGCAGTTGAAGTTGGCGATGGAGCCCGACTCCCGTAGGAGTCCGGGCAGAGTCCTCCTTGCGGTTGAAGTCGTGGGTGGAGCCCGGCTCCCATAGGAGTCTGGGCGGAGTCCCCCTTGGAGTCGTGGACGGAGTCCGACTCCCGTAGGAGTCCGAGCGGAGTCTCCCTTGGAGTCGTGGACGGAGCCCAGCTCCCGTAGGCGTCCGGACGGAGTCTCCCTTGGAGCCATGGACGGAGCCCGGCTCCCATAGGAGTCCAGGCAGAGTCTTCCTGCAATTAAAGTTAGGTGTGAAGTCCGGCTCCCGTAGGAGTCCAGACGGGGCTTACCGGCAGTTGAAGTTGGCGACGGAGCCCGGCTCCCGTAGGAGTCTGGGCGGAGTCCTCCTCGCAGTTGAAGTCGTGGGTGGAGCCCGGCTCCCGTAGGAGTCCGGGCGGAGTCCCCCTTGGAGTCGTGGACGGAGCCCGACTCCCATAGGAGTCCGGGCGGAGTCTCCCTTGGTGTCATGGATGGAGCCCGGCTCCCATAGGACTCCGGGCGGAGTCTTCCTTGGCGTCGTGGACAGAGCCCGCAAGGGTCAATCCTGTTGAGAACTTCGACCGTGGGTATTTTATACCCAACACCAGTCCCCCTACTTCCAAGTTTGAATTTCGAATGAAGAAAGTACAGAGAGATTGGCATAGCCGAAGTTGTCTCCTCGAATCCTGTTCACGACCGCCCCCAGATATTTTGACATTAAATGTGCGCGTGCTGGAGTCTTTTCGAATCGGGGCGATACGAAGGGACCCTTCGAAATTCTTGCCGGTACGCTGGCCCAGGTACGGTGCCATAATGGCCCTGCCAATCTGTCAGCCGCTTTTAGCCGCCTGCTGGGGGGAGTGGGACACGTGTCAGGCGCGGGCTGGCCTGGGGGGATTCGCGATCATTATGGCGTCGGATCCCAGGATCTATTTAAACCCGTCCTTCCACCTTTAGGAGCCCTATTCCATTCCAGAGTTCTACCAGTACCTGCCCTTCCTTAAAGAGCCCTGTTTCTGTTGGCATCTTCTCGGGCCATAGGCACCCTTCAAGTCGTCCCTGTCCTCACCCCTCTGCATCCCTTAGAGCGATCTAGGTCAGTCCCTGCACCTTCATCTTTCTTCCTGCCACTTAGGGGTCTCTTCTTCGCCATTTTTTTTTTTGTATTCCTCTGAGTTAGTTTCCTGTGACCTCTCGCCCCTTATCCTGTCCGTCTTCTTCGAGATCTTTAGAGTCCTCCTTCGAAGTCATTCGAAATGTCGTTCGGCTCTTCGGCTCCCAGCGGTTCTGAGAGTTCTTCCGCCTCGAACCCCCAGGTCCCTCGCTCTGTAGACGAACCCGCGTCTGAGGCCGGGCTCCGCCCAATTTTTGCATCGGGTGCCATTCCATGTTCCCTGACTCCGGGGGAACTCCTTCTGATAAGGGTTCAGTATGGAGTTCCTCCGGAGTACGACCTGGAGCTGCCTGGCCCCTCTACCGGGCTAGCACTCCCCCACCCGGTCGTTTTTGCCTGTATCAGGAGGCGTTCCGTGCCGGACTCCGGCTTCCGCTTCCATCCTTTGTTGTTGCCCTCTTCCGCTTCCTAGACATCTCCCTGGCTTCTGTTGCTCCGAATTCTTTTAGATTTTTGATAGGGTTTCTCTCTCTTTGCCACGTAGTCGAGGTCCAACCGTCCCTCTCCCTGTTTAGGCACTTCTATACCTTCAAGCGCCATCCTTCGGTGAAGGACTGGTGGTACTTCTCCCCTCAGTTTGGCAAGAAGGGGTTGCTGAAAGGTGCCCCTTCTTCAATCCACAATTGGAAGGGGAAATACCTCTTCGTCCATTGCCCGACCCTGAGGCTGGGCCTGCCCCCTTGGGGCTCTCTGAGGGATTTTGTCCATCGGACCCCCATCCTGGGGGAGGATGACCTCCAGGCTGCCCGGAAGCTTCTCGCCTATTCCACTCCTTCCCTTCCCAATCTTCTGAGGGAGCAACTTCTGTTCAACATTGGCCTGAGCCCCCAAGATCCTGCGAGTACTTCATCTTTTCCTTTCTCTTCTTTTCTTCTGTCCTTCTTCTTTCTTCTCTTTTTTTTTTCTTTTTCTTTTTTTTTTCTTTTTTTTTTTGATCTCTGATTTGTCTCCTCTTTCTCTTCTTCTTTTCTCTTTTTTTTTTTTTTTTGATCTCTGATTTCTCTCCTCTTTCTCTTCTTCTTTTCTCTTTTTTTTTTTTTTAAGGGATGGACGTCGAAGCAGCACGGATGCTTGCCAGGAGCCTCAAGGCCCACAAAAGAAAGGGTGCTGCGGCCGTCGGATCGGCAAAGAGGGCCAGGGCAGAGGAGTCGAGCTTGGCCGCACCCATCCAGATGGCTCCAGCGATCGACATTTCCTCGGACGTCGAACCTACGGCCCCTCGGGCCTCTTCGAGGAGTCCACCAACTGGGGCTCCCGCTTCGGGAGTCCGTCCCATGGAGGCATCCATAGCCGAGAGGGGGAAGAGAAGGAAGTCGGTGGCCCACAGGGTGAGTAGCCGTTGAGCCACCGCTGACGAGTCCCCCAGTTCCGAGGAGGAGCCGGAGAATCCCTTCAATGATAGGGACCTGATCAGGCGGTTGATCGACGGCTACGTCCTGTCGGAGGTCGTCGAGAGGATCGACCGCATCGATCCTGAGCAGCGGGTCTGGGACTCCATAGGGTCCTTCCTCGAGGTAAACAAATCTCTATTTAACCAGCTACTCGACCCCTATTCTGACCCCTTTGTCGCTCTTGCAGATTGGGCACCAGCTCCTCACCAATATCGAGGTGACAAATCGGGCGAGGAGGGATGCCGTCCAGGTGGAGGAGCGCTGCCGGGCCGAGGTCGCCCGCCTTAAAGAAAAGGCAGCCGAAGTGGTCGCCCTCCAAGAGGCCCTGGAATGAGAGAAACAAGCCCGGAAGGAGGAGAAGCAGACCTTGGAGGACACGGCGAGAAAGGCGGAGGTCGAGGTCGCTAACTTGGCTGAGCAGATTCCAGTCCTAGTTTCGGAGGCCAGGGTCCTTGCGGTAGAGGAATTCAAGACCTCCATGGAGATGAGGGACCTGAATGTCCAATTCGGCCAGGAGGTGTTCATCAAGGGGTTCGAGCTCTGCCAAGAGAAGGTGGCCAAAAAATTTTCGGAGCTCGACCTCAGCTTCCTAGGTGAGGAGTCCGAAGACGAGGCCGGTCCCTCGCCCGCTACCACTGCTATCGCAGCCCCCTTGTCGGGGACGCCGAGTTCTCCAACCCCTGCCCCTGAGGTCTGAGACCTCCGACCTTGTATTTTTATTTCATCACAATTTTTCTTTTCCTTTTTGTCTTCAAGAATCATCCAATTAATAAAGTCGAATTTCTCATCGTGGGTGGCTTCTCCCTCCTCCCCTTCTTCTCTCTGCTTTTCTTCCTGCGATGAATCATGTTTTGACGCTTTTGCCTTCCGATGGCAGTGTCCTGCAGAAGCACTTCCCCTGTCCCTGGGGATCCCACTGAAGTCGACGATCCAGCGACTGAAGAAGAAAGTCCTTCACTTGACAAAAAAGTCAAAGAAGATGGAAGGCGAGCTTCGCAGATTGAGAGAAGGTCATTCTGAAGCCACCGTAGAGGCCACCCACTTTCGAAATCTCCACGTGAAGGGGATCATGGAGTATAGCCGGAGGAAGGCGGATTTCACGAAGGAGCTTGAGGAATGCAAGAAGAGTGCCAGCGACCAAATTTGGGCTCAAGCCACCAAGATTAGCGCCCTCAAGGTGGAACTGTCGGCTGCGATGGAGAAGATTGGCCAGCTGGGAGGAAGTTCGTCCCGGCTCTTGGCTCGGGCCGACGGCGACCGGGAGTGGTCGAAGAAGGTCTCCGACCTTCAGCAGCAGCTTCAGGACATCGAGGTGAGCTACGACGTGCATCGGGCCGGTTGGCGCAGGCAGGTAGAGGAATATAAAGGGAGACTCAGGGCGGCGACCGACGAAGTCGCCCGTCTTCAGAGGCAGCTGGCTGACAGGGCTCAGCTGGCTTCTGCCCGGGATTCCAATGAACTCCAGTCCCTGAGAGGAACCGTCGAAGGACTGTCCATCACCCTCGGAGAAAGGACGGCTGAGCTGCAGCAATTGAAGATCCAACTGGCATACGAGCAGCAGTCCGTTGTGGATGCGGAGGCAGAATCTGAGGTCCTGAGAAAGAGGCATCGAGAGGCGGAGACCGAGAGCCAGCGACTTCATCGGGCGCTCCAAGATGCGCTACAGAGAAGGAGAGAGCTAGAAGAAGAAATTGAGAATCTAAGGCAGTCCTAGATGAGGGGTGGAGCAGATAATTCTAGGTTGGAGGGAGCAGAGCTTCCCTAGGGCTCTTTTTGTCCTTCTATCCTTTCATGTATATATTTTCTCTTTTGTTGTTTCGTCCCGCTTTTGTCGTTTTGCTTTTCTTTTCTTGGCCTTTCGGGCTTTGTAGTGTGTATTTCGAAAATGGAATGAAAAGAGGATTTTGTGTTACCTCGTCCGCGCATTGTTTTAAATTATCGTCCGCCGAATTTTTCTTGTCGTTTGACTTGCCTGATGTTGACGTCGTTAGGAGGCGCCCAGTCGTCGATACGTTGGCTTGCCTTCCTCGTCGTTCATGGCCGCAAGCTCGAGCTTGGCGGTTCGAACTTCGCATTACTTTGGGGATGTCGCTGTCTTCTTGACCTGTGTCGAGAGCCTTCTTAGAGGCCGGGGGGTTTGGTGGGAACTCTCCGTCTTTGTTGAGATGAGGTTCTTTAGGTCTTTGGTGTGGTTCGTCCTTTATCTATTTCTGTCATAGCTCGTCGCTCTTCCTCTTTAATTTCCCTCCTCTTTTCAGAGTGAGGGCCCTCCCCTCGCCTTTTGTGGGGTTGCATAGGAGTGTGGAGGTGCCGCTGAGGGGCCTTTTCCCTTCACCCGATCTTGTCGGGCGGTCAGGTTTCATCACCATCAGGACGAGGTTCTCCTCCTGTTCCCACGGGGGCATGTAAGGGCCATCGCCAGGGTCTCTCCCCCCAATTCGGTCTAAAGAGTCGGACCTTCGACTTTGCTCATGTTAGGACGAGGTGCTCCTCCTGTTCCTAACATGGCTGTGGGGGCACGTTAGGGTGCTGTAAGGCCTCTCCCCCCATCCGATCTAGAAGAATCGGGCCTTCGACTTCGCTCATGCCAGGAAAAGGTTCTCCTCCTGTTCTTGACATGGCTGTGGGGGCATATTAGGGCGTTGTAAGGCCTCTCCCCCCATCCGATCTAGAAGAATCGGGCCTTCGACTTCGCTCATGCTAGGACAAGGTTCTCCTCCTGTTCTTGACATGGCTGTGGGGGCGCATTAGGACGTTGTAAGGCCTCTCCCCCCATCCGGTCTAAAAGAATTGGGCCTTTGACTTTGCTCATGTCAGGACGAGGTTCTCCTCCTATTCCTGACATGGCTGTGGGGGCGCATTAGGGTGTTGTAAGGCCTCTCCCCCCATCCGGTCTAAAAGAACCGGGCCTTCGACTTTGCTCATGCCAGGACGAGGTTCTCCTCCTGTTCCTGACATGGCTGTGGAGGCGCATTAGGACGTTGTAAGGCTTCTCCCCCCATCCGGTCTAAAAAAATCGGGCCTTTGACTTTGCTCATGTCAGGACGAGGTTCTCCTCCTGTTCCTGACATGGCTGTGGGGGCGTATTAGGGTGTTGTAAGGCCTCTCCCCCCATCCGGTCTAAAAGAATCGGGCCTTTGACTTTGCTCATGTCAGGACGAGGTTCTCCTCCTGTTCTTGACATGGCTGTGGGGCACGTTAGGGCGCTGTAAGGCCTCTCCCCCAATCTGATCTCGAGATAATCAGACTTTCATTTTAGGTATGTTAGGATGAGGTTCTCCTCCCATTCCTACCATAACTTTGTTTTAGGCGTTTGAAGGGGTTATACCCAGTCGTGACAAATCCATGCTAAATGGGAAGAGCATGTCAAGTAGAGAAAAATTTAGATTCAAGGTGAAATCGTAAGCGATACATTTACAGGTTTTCCGAGTCCCACGGTTGCGGGAGGTCTGCTCCTCCTTGAGGCCCTCCGACGATGGAGTCGATGGTCTTGATGGGAGGCCGATCTCCGAGCTGCTCCTCCCTTCTTGGCGGTTCAGGTTGCGGAAGGGCCCTTGGCCGATCTCCCCTACCCTCAGGCCGGCGTCGGATGAACCTGTCGAGTCGACCTTGCCGGATGAGCTCCTCGATCTCGTCTCGAAGCTGGATGAATTCCTCCATGTCGTGGCCGTGGTCGCGGTGGTAGAGACAGAACTTGTTGGGGTTGCTCTTCCCGGGGTGTGTGCGCATCCTCTCTGGCCTAGGGAGCTGCTCCCTGACCTCCATCAGTACCTGGGTCTTCGAGGCATTGAGGGGGCATAGTTGCAGAACCTTCCCGATGGAGAACCCCACCGAACCCCAAGATCTGGACTCCTCTGCCTGCGCACCCGGGGTGGAGTATGGGCACGCTTATGCCCAGGAGGGGATCGAGAATGCGGTCGGGCTTCTCTCGCCCTTTTTTCGACTGCGGGCTTACTCGAGTCTCCCGCCTGCCGCTCTCTCGCTGTCTCTTCATCCTTCATTTTGAAGGCTTCTTCTGCTCGGGCGTATCCTTCAGCCCGAGCCAACAAATCAGCAAAATCCCTAGGGTACTTCTTCTCCAGGGAGAACAAAAGGTCATTCTTCTGAAGGCCGTCCTTCAGAGCGGCCATTGCGACTGATTGGTCCAAGTTCCGGACCTCCAGCACCGTGATGTTGAAACGGTTGATGTAGACCCGAATGGACTCCCCTTCCCTCTGTTTGATATTGATGAGGGACTCCGAACCCTTCCGGGGGCGCCGGCTGCTGACAAAATGGGCCACAAATTGGTGGCTCATTTGATCGAAGAAAAAGATGGTACCCAGTTTTAGAGTCGAGTACCAGTTTCTCGCCGCTCCCTTCAAGGTGGATGGGAAGGCCCGGCATAGAATGGCGTCGGGAGCACCGTGAAGCAGCATCATCGTCCGGAAGGCTTCCAGATGATCAACCGGGTCCGAAGTCCCGTCGTAGCTTTCGAACTGGGGGAGCTTGAAGTTTGGTGGGATCGGTTCCTGCATGATCATTTGAGAGAAGGGAGGGTCAGTGCAAATATCCTCACCATAAGCGGGGGGAGCATGACAGAGTTCTTCGATCCGTCGGTTCATCTCTTGGAGTCTCCAGTCTAGGAAGTCCTCTCGACTTCGAGTCTCGAGGGTTCTCTGGCGGAACGGGGGCAGAGATCTTCTAGGGGTGGAGTCGTGGTCTGATTGAGGGCTCTCCACCCTCGGGTTCATTTTCCCAGGAAGGATGGGGCGGCTGGCCCAAGTGGCCCACCCCGCCACTGGATTCTGGTGTTCCGTGGATACCCTTTCCAAGCACACTGATGCCTGTGGCTGCTGCTGCTGCATAGCCTGCACAGCTTCTGTGAGGCCTCTGACCTGCTGCGCTAGCAGATCAAACTGCTCCGCACCGACCGCCATCGCCGGAGGAGGAGGAGGTTAAGAAACAGGAGGGGAGGTCGGAGCCTGAGATCTGGCCATGGAGGCCGTGGATCGTCACATGGACGCCTTGCGGGAGGCATCGAGCAAGGTCCAGGTGGAGAAAGGAGGGGGAGGGGATGCCGGAAGAGATGCCCGGGGGCGGTTCCGTTGAGCGCTCCTTTAAGAACAAGGATACTGCGAAGACACAGGCCCTTCCTCTAGCGCCAATCTTGTTGGTGCAAAAATTCGCCTGCACCAGAGAAGCTGGAGTCGAGGGAGTCGCGGTCGCCACCGGGACCTGCAAAAGAAGTCTAAATCGGAGGTGGGGTTGCTCCGGCAAGACCCTCCGACGCTCAAGTCAGTTCTCTGCCTCAACAAGAATGGAGTGCTCGAACAAAAATTTTAGCAGAGTTTTTAGGTAAAAATGAGAGCTTATCGAATAACGTACCTGGGGTTCCCCTTTTATAGATGGAGGGGGCAACAAATTGACAGCGATGCCTGTAACCGTCTGGTAGTGGGCCGTCCAGAGTCAGGAGGAATTTACTGCGGAGGGTAGTGGGGTGGATCCGTGGCCATTATCGGGGTGTGCCACGTGGAGTCGACCACGAGAAGTGGAGCGACGTCCGTTGTCGCGACTTGCCAGAGGATAGGAGAATCGTGCGGTATCCATCGCAGGAAGTGGAGCAGGGTCGTGGAATGCTGGAGCTGCGTGGGATCTGCCATAGGGAGTGGGCAGAGTCGTGGAGTGATGGAGCTGCATGGGATCTGCTGCAGGGAGTGGAGCAGAATCACGGCTGTTACTGCAGCGCGCCAGGGGCGGAGGTCTGTCGGCTGAAGTCCGACTGGAGTGTCTGGCAAGAGGAGCTCAAAATTCGGCTTTCGCAGGGGTTCGGACGGAGTGTTCCTTTAGTCACGGCCGGGGACGGGGCCCGGCTCCTGTAAGAGTCCGAGCGGAATCTTTCTGTAGTTAGGTACGAAGTCCGACTCCCGTAGGAGTCCGGACGGAGCTTACCGGCAGTTGAAGTTGGCGACGGAGCCCGGCTCCTGTAAGAGTCCGGGCGGAGTCCTCCTTGCGGTTGAAGTCGTGGGTGGAGCCTGGCTCCTGTAGCAGTCCGGGCGGAGTCCCCCTTGGAGTCGTGGACAGAGCCCGGCTCCCGTAGGAGTCCGGGCGGAGTCTCCGTTGGAGTCATGGATGGAGCCCAGCTTTCGTAGGAGTCCAGGCGGAGTCTTCCTGCAATTAAAATTAGGTGCGAAGTCCGGCTCCCGTAGGAGTCCGGACGGGGCTTACCGGTAGTTGAAGTTGGCGACGGAGCCCGGCTCCCGTAGGAGTCCGGGCGGAGTCCTCCTTGCAGTTGAGGTCGTGGGTGGGGCCCGGCTCCCGTAGGAGTCCGGGCGGAGTTCCTCTTGGAGTCATGGACGGAGTCCGGCTCCCGTAGGAGTCCGGGCGGAGTCCTCCTTGTGGTTGAGGTCGTGGGTGGGGCCCGTCTCCCGTAGGAGTCCGGGCGGAGTTCCTCTTGGAGTCGTGGACGGAGCCCGGCTCCCGTAGGAGTCCGGGCGGAGTCTCCCTTGGAGTCATGGATGGAGCCCAGCTCTCGTAGGAGTCCAGGCAGAGTCTTCCTGCAATTAAAGTTAGGTTGGAAGTCTGGCTCCCATAGGAGTCCGGACGGGGCTTATCAGCAGTTGAAGTTGGTGACGGAGCCCGGCTCCCGTAGGAGTCCGGGCGGAGTCCTCCTTGCGGTTGAAGTCATGGGTGGAGTCCGGCTCCCGTAGGAGTCCGGGCGGAGTCCCCCTTGGAGTCGTGGACGGAGCCCGGCTCCTATAGGAGTCCGGGCGGAGTCTCCCTTGGAGTCGTGGATGGAGTCCGGCTCCCGTAGGAGTTCGGGCGGAGTCTCCCTTGGAGTCGTGGATGGAGTCCGGCTCCCGTAGGAGTTCGGGCGGAGTCTCCCTTGGAGTCGTGGATGGAGCCCGGCTCCCGTAAGAGTCCAGGCGGAGTCTTCCTGCAATTAAAGTTAGGTGCGAAGTCCGGCTCCCGTAGGAGTCCGGACGGGGCTTATCGGCAGTTGAAGTTGGCGATGGAGCCCGGCTCCCGTAGGAGTCCGGGTGGAGTCCTCATCGCGGTTGAAGTCGTGGGTGGAGCCCGGCTCCCGTAGGAGTCCGGGCAGAGTCCCCCTTGGAGTCGTGGACGGAGCCCGACTCCCGTAGGAGTCCGGGCGGAGTCTCCCTTGGAGTCGTGGACGGAGCCCGGCTCCCGTAGGAGTCCGGGCGGAGTCTTTCTTGGCGTCGTGGACAGAGCCCGCAAGGGTCAATCCCGCTGAGAACTTCGACCGTGGGTATTTTATACCCAACAAGGTCCATTAATTGGGTTAGACCTATGGTTAGATTAAAGATGGACTTAATTAGAGAATTGACTAAATCTAATCAATTGTTGTCTTAGATTAGGTCAAGGATTCTCTAGATCAATTACAATAGTTATAGTTGGTCAAGTCTATGTCTTTAACGAGAACCAAATGGACTTGATTCTTGGCTAAGCGGTCTAGCACGAACTGTTAGGTTGATCTAATCGAAACTAATTAAACCAGTTGGTGTCTAAGGTAAACCAGACCGATGGTTTTTAATTGGGAGCCCGCTTACCTGGCCATTTCTGATGGTGTCTAAGGCAAGCTTTGGTAGACCCTCCCACTGATCGAACTTACCTGGCCTCTTGGTGAAATTATATTTTGATCGGATCACTTGACTATTCGAGCTGACCCATGTTAGCTAGGTAAATCAATGTGACTGATTTAGGTGCTCCTAGACCAGTCCTTTTAATGGTCTCCCTTAAGCTGACTTGGTGAAGCCAGTGGGAGGATCATGATAAGCTGGTTCATCTGACTTCATCCTCTATATTATTTAAATCCTCTAAAATTATTAGGTCCTTAAAATGATAAAGTTATGGAGATAACTGAGTCATAGCCTCCCATTAAGGTGTTTGATAATGAGTCCATTAACTCAATAATCATTGCAGACCCAAAGGCCTGGTGCTTGTTGACTAATGAAATTATCACTCATCATATGACGACTTGGAAGTGTCTCTCTAATTGTGGTTAGGTGAGCCAATCAAAGTTGGACTTAATCATTCGTTGGTTAGATACATCAAGTATGATCATGTTAATGGTTGGACCTAATCGGATCCTTACAGTGGAGGCCAAAGCCTACTGATTAGGTTTCTGGGGCAAAATTAAAATTACTAGAAATTATTTAGAGAAATAATTGGTTATGAACCTACCCTTAGATGTACATGGGTTGGCCAACCAAAGTTGGGCTTGTGTGCAGTCTAAGTGGATTCTAGTACCCACTAAGGAATTAGGATAATTCCTCGAATTGGAGGTAGAGGCTACCAATTCGAATAAAATAGTGGGAGAAACCTTTTGATTAAAGTCCAAATCTTTAAGTTTAATGAATCAATTACTAATTAGGTTATGGTTCTCCTTTGTGCAAATATGGCCACTTCCCTATCGCTCCGATCATTGTTGGATAATGATAAGTTGATGGGACCCAACTTCGGTAGCTGGTACCGAAAGTTGAAGATAGTCCTGGAGCATGAACGGATCCTATATGTGATAATGGATCCTGTACCAGAGGAGCCAGCTGTCAATGCACGTGGAACAGTCAGAGACACTTACTAGAAGTGGCTCAGTGACCGAACCATGGTGCACTGTATCATGCTGGTGCTATGAGCGACGAGTTCAGTCGCAGATTCGAGACGGCTCAGCCAAAGGACATGCTTCAAGTGTTGGAGGATGCCTTTGGCACACCCGATGACATGGAGAGGCACAAGACTAGTTGTGCCATCTTCAACGCCAAAATGCGGGATGGTGCCTCTGTCACTGATCATGTATTGTACATGATCGAGCTGATAGAACGATTGAGCAAGCTCGGCTTTCCCTTGCATGAGCAGCTTGGGAAAGATGCAATACTGAACTCACTGCCCAAGTCTTATCTCCCATTCCTCACTCATTATAGAATGACAAAGCCTGAAGTAAACTACCACAGATTACTGGGGTTGCTTCAGAACTTTGAGAAGGATCACTAACTTCACAAGGAGTTGGTGAACTCAGTGGGAGGTTCATCTTCTGGTTCTCGATCCTTTGAGAAAGGAAGAAGAACAAGAAGAAGAAAGTGAAGAAGGTGCAAGTTCAGGCTGGGACATCAGTGCAGAGCCAGACCAAAAAGATCAAGCCTGATAAGAGTCTATTCTACTGGCAAGCACCCTAGATCAGATAGTGTGTCAGATATCTACTTATGACATTGGAAGCTAGGTCATATAAACAAGAACAGAATAAACAGGTTGACTCAAGAGGGAATCCTCGAAGTCAGTGATTGTGAATCACTTCCAACCTGTGAGTCCTGTCTTCTTGATAAAATGACCAAGTCACCTTTTACTAGAAAAGGTGAGAGAGCTACTGAGCTCTTGGGCCTAGTACATACTGATGCTTGCAGATCCATGAGCACCAGTGCTAGAGGTGGATATTTCTACTTCATAACTTTCACGGATGACCTATCCCGATATGGATATGTCTATCTGATGAAACATAAGTCGGATTCATTTGAAATGTTCAAACGATTCCGAAGTGAAGTAGAAAAATAAACTGAGAAGAGTATTAAAACTCTTCAATCTGATCAAGGAGAAGAATATCTTTCTAGTGAATTTCTCACATATCTAGGAGAGAATGGGATTCTCTCCCAATGGACTCCTCCAGGAACACCACAGCATAATGGTGTGTCTGAAAGGAAGAATCGGACTCTGTTAGACATGGTCCGATCCATGATGAGTTTTGCTAGCTTGTCGATATCCTTCTGAGGATATGCACTCGAATCGGCCTGTTATCTGTTAAATAGGGTTCCAAGTAAGTTTGTAATTAAGACTCCATATGAGATATGGACAGGGTGTAAGCCAGTACTTTCACACCTTAGGGTCTGGGGGTGACCGGCCTATGTCAAACGATTAGTCACAAACAAACTTGGACCTAGGTCTGACAAATGCTCATTCATAGGGTACCCCAAAGAGACAAAAGGATATTTTTTCTACCATGCTGATGAACAAAAGGTGTTCGTCAGCCTTAAGGCAATCTTTTTAGAAAAAGAGTTCCTTGGTGAAGGAACCGTTGCCTCTAAGGTTGAACTTGATGAAGTTCAACAGATAGAAAGATCGACACCAATAGTTGAAGCTGAGTTGGATATGATTAGATCAGATCCGGAGCCCAATGTACCTGCACCATTAAGGCAATTCGATAGAGTACCGCATCAGTCGGACAGATACTATGATTTCTTGGTCCGGGACGGTGATCCCATCGAACTTGATGAGAATAATGAGGATCCGATCACCTATATGGATGCAATGCAGAGACCTAATTCTGAGAAATGGCTTGAAGCCATGAAATCCGAAATGGAGTCCATGAAGGTCAACGATGTATGGACATTGGTTGACCCACCTGAAGGGGTTAAACCCATTGGGTGTAAATGGGTCTTCAAAAGGAAGAGGGGCGCAGACGGAAAGGTGGAGACCTATAAAGCCCGTCTGGTCACCAAGGGGTATCGTCAACGTTATGGTATTGACTATGACGTATATGATACAACCTGAGGGATTTATATCCACAGATGAGTCCAAGGTGTGCAAGCTTCAGAGATCCATTTATGGACTGAAGCAAGCTTCTCGGAGTTGGAACATGTATTTTGATAAGGTGATCAAAACATATGGCTTCATTAAGAATGGAGAAGAGCCCTGCATCTATAAATGGGCAAATGATCCAGTTGTGGTATTTCTTGTCTTGTACATGGATGACATTCTCTTAATCGGAAATGACATCCCCGCACTACAGGGAATAAAAATTTGGTTGTCATCACAGTTCTCCATGAAGGACTTGGGTGAAGCATCCTACATCCTAGGGATGAAGATCTATAGGGATAGATCTAAAAGGATGCTTGGGTTATCCCAGTCTATGTACATAGACAATGTGCTGAAGAGGTTCAGCATGGAGAATTTCAAGAAGGGCTATCTACCGATAGGCCATGAAATTTCTCTCTCTAAGAAGGATTGTCCGACAACTCCTGAAGAGAGAGACCGTATGAGTAGAGTCCCATATGCTTCAGTCATGGGATCTATCATGTACGCCATGACATGTACAAGATCAGATGTGGCATACTCACTAGGAGTAGTGAGTAGATACCAATCTGATCCTAGAGAAAATCACTGGAAAGTGGTTAAAGCCATCCTTAAGTATTTGAGAAATACTAAGGACCAATGGTTGGTTTATGGTGAGTCAGATCTGAAACTTGTGGGGTTCACAGACTCTAGCTTTCAATCTGACTATGATGACAGCAGGAGCGTGTCGGGTTATATCTTTACTCTGAATGATGGAGTCATCTGTTGAAAGAGTTTCAAGCAGCATACTGTGGCAGACTCTGTTTGTGAAGCGGAGTACATCGCAGCATCGGATGCCACGAAGGAAGCTGTGTGGCTGAGAAAATCCATCACTGAGCTCGGAGTAGCACCCTCCCTCGATGGTCCAGTCCTGCTCTACTACGACAGTATTGGTGCCATAGCTCAGGCGAAGGAACCCAAAGCACATCAACAGACGAAGCACATCTTGCGCCGCTTCCACCTGGTCCGAGAGATCATGGATCGAGGTGACGTCGACCTTCAGAAGATCGACGGAAAGGAGAACCTGGCCGACCCCTTCACTAAAGCCCTGGTGATAAAGGAGTTCGACAACAACAAGTCGAAGATGGGTATTAGATACTGTGCCGAGTGGCTTTAGGACAAGTGGGAGCTGTTGGGAAATGTGTCCCAAAAAGCTAATCGTCAAGTTGTTGACGGTTAAGCAACCAAGTATTATAATTGATTTGTTAATAAATAAAATATATTTGGCATCTTCATCATAAGCTTTCATCTTCTAATGAACTCCGTTGTTATGATGAAATCCTTAGGACTATTTAAGTTTGATAAAGAGAGGATTTATCGATTAGTCCTTAAAATTATTCACGACCAAATGATAGGCTGTTAATAAGGACGACAGCTTCTATCGAGCATAGGTCACTGTAGGCCATATGGGTTGGTTGTCCTCTTAACCAAGGAGTGTGGAGACACTGGTATGGCATACAGGTGAGATGTAAGGGTACATCATTATTGAACGTGACCAACTCCAGAGTATTCTGCTGTCGAGAATGTCTCTGATGGGATATAGGTATAAGTGTCCCTTAGACCTGAGATCGCCTCAGTGACTTGCAAGCAACTCATTGTGCTTTGGTACTGGACTAACTGAATTTTTAATTCAGGGATGGAAGGCTTCTGGGCACAGTCAAGTACTTGCAAAGTCAGAGTGTGATCGAGATGGGATTGACCACTCCAAGAGTTGGAGAAGAATGAGTTGCTGTATTTCAATTTAGCAAAACCTTGGCCAGGGTAATCCATTAGATGGATTTGATATTTTGAAATACAATGTGGACAACCTGATCAGAGTTGACACTTGAACTCTGGGGTGTCCTATGATCATTTTGGTCAAGGGGATGAATTATACGAAAACTATATCCGCATGGGTTCTAAGGATGTTGTTCTATACATTTGACCTATCCGATCATCGGGTACCATTGCTAGATGGTCACTTCGATTGGTACAAAAATTTATTCCTGTACTACCGACTTAGGTTCGAACCTATGAGGTCACACACATTAGAGTTCATGATCCGATCGGATGGTTGATCAACGATTAAGAATCATTCTAGGGTTAAATGATCAATACGATTGACATTTAACCCAGTGCAAGTGTTGCAGGAGGATCGATTAGCAATTCGATTGCTAATTGGCTTAATTTGATTAAGCCAATATGCTGAGATTATGTCTAATTAAATATAATTTAATTAGATTTAGTTTGAGCTTGATTGGATCAAGTGCAATTGATTTATTGGATAAGCCAAGTGTAAGGAAAAACTAGTCCTAGTTCAACTAGGACTTGGGTCAATCTAATTTCTAATTTGATTAGAAAATTAAATCAGATTTAAATCTGATTTAATCTGATTAAATTAGGTTCTTAATTGGGTTAAGGCCTATTTTAATTAGGTTGATCTAATTTTGGTTTGATTTGGTTTGGAAAACCAAATTAAAACAAGTCATAAGATAGAATCCTAGTAAGACTAGGATTCCACCTTGCACCACATAAGCCTTCCCCATGCCCTCTCTCTCATTCAACGCCAATCTCCTCTTATTTTGTGTGACAAAAGCCCTCTCCCAGGTCTCTCCCATGTTCACAAAAGGTCTCCTCTCTTCTTTCTTACATGGAAGGTGGTTTGGATCAAATCAAAAAGGAATAAGTTTGGATTTCGAATTCTATGAGATAGAGTTTTAGAAATCCAAAACTCTTTCAATTTTGCACCGAATTTATCCAAATTTTTTTTAGAATTTTTGTGGCTTTTAGGGTATATATTGTATACCCTTTGCTTGTGATCCATGCATGAAAATATGGAGGATGTGCTCAAGAGTTGGGCGCCCCTTAACTTGCCATGTTTGGATAAGCCTTGACTAGGTATTTGACCTAGACAAGGACTCTATCATATCTCTCTGTATAAAATGAGTTTTTTTATAAAATTTTTGAAAAAGACAGATATTTGAGAGACCTTTGGTCCATCCAAAAATTGGAGAGAAAGACCTTTGGGTCGTAGAGATATAAAAGACACAAGTTAGGGTGTCTAGAGAGAGAAACGAGAAGAAGAAGAGGGTCTTCTTCTAGGGTTGTTTGATTTCATATCTTTCCTCCCTCCATCTTGAGTTTCCTGAGAGCATCTCAGATCTAAAACTCCTCCTTCTACTTTTCATCTTTGGAAGAGTCCAAATCAAGAAGAAGGAGGCACCTAATCAACCATCAAAGAAGGATCAGTGCGGTACTAGCATACTGTGCTGATTTCCTGAAGCAGGACTTCTGATCGAGATTCGTGGGCTCGTGTGGATGACTTCTAGAGGCCGGATGCATGTGCGACTTGCAACATCATCCTCAAACCCGGGTCAGCGAGGTTAGAACATCTAACTTGCAAGGTAATAGATCTGATCTATTATTTAATACATACATTAGATGTAGTATAGAAACATGTTGATATGATCAACATGTAGTTCATGCTATATTTATATATTTTAATTTTTGATTTAATACTATGTAATAATGATGTAATAGGATCTTAGATATAGGGATTCTCTGATTTTAGAAAATAAATTTTGATTTATTTTAGTCTTCCGCTATATGATCTTGAAAAAGTTTCAAGATCTAACCCTGAAACCCTAGGTCTGGTTCCTACATTTCCATGGCATTTGGTACCGTCATCAGCCACTGATTTCATCAAAAAACCATGAAAAAAGATTCTATTTTTTGGCACTTCTCTCTCTTTTTTCGGTCACCGGTGCTACTGCCACTTAATGTAGGACCCTTGGTTAGATTGCCCAACCACCCTACAACATGTGCCAGTGAGGCCATGGCCGTCGGTGAGCAGCCAACAACCAAAAATTCAAGAAATGTGGGGTAGTCGGATCTCCCATTTTCATACTTTTCCATGATTTTTTTGATTGGCAGCCATTGCCACTCGCCATCCTCTGCTTCACCACCACCAACCGCTTACTGCTACCACTAGTCACCTGTCCTCCAACGATTAGCCACCACCCCCTTCCATCCCTTGTTTGGCCAAACAACAAAAGAAAGTAGAAAAGAAGAAGAAGAAGAGAGGAAAAGAAAAGGAAAAAAAAAAAAAGAAAAAGAGAGAGAAGGATTTGTCTCTCTTCTCACTCTCTCCTTCTCTCTTATGTCTCTCTCTATCCTCTCTCTTTCTCTTTCAATTTTGTCCATAGTCCTTAATATGAACTTGAGACGATCTTTCCAAAGAAATTTGGAACTGCTTTGATATCTATGCAGCCTACTGAACAGATTATCCTGACTGTTGGTGCAAAATTCTGCCAAAGCCGGAGTTGTTGGAGTCGAGATGACCGCGGCGCCCACCGAGACCTATAAGGAAAGTCTAAACCGGAGTTGGGGGTGCTCCGGTAAGACCCTCCGATGCTTAAGTCAGTACTCTGCTTCAACAGAAATGGAGTGCTTGAGTGGAAATTTTAGCAGAGTTTTAGGATAGAATTTTTGAGCTTAGAGAAGAACGTATCTGGGGGTCCCTTTTTATAGACGGAGAGCATAACTGATTGACCGTGACGTCTGTAATCGCCTGGTAGTGGACTGTTCAGAGCTGCATGGAGTTTGTTACGTAGAGTAGTGGCGTCAGGGGTCGTTCAGGGCCACGTGGAGTTTGTTACGGAGAGTGGGGTGGTGTCCGTTGTCGCAACTTACGAGAGAGTGGTAGAGCCCGAAGAGTGGAGTGGTGTCCATTGTTGTGACTTGCCAGAGAGTAGTGGAGCCACGTGGAATCCGTTGTAGAGAATGGTGCAGGGTGGTGGCCATTGTCGTGACTTGTCAGAGAGTTCGGATCTGTCGGCTAGAGCTCGGCTGGGATGTCTAATGGAGAGGGATGGCTCTCTATCCTGCCGATCTAGGGGAAGCTCGAATATTTTCGAGGCTGCTGACGAGTCTACTGTTGTCGGATACCTTAGGTGCTGATGCTACAGGCGAAAGTCATCTGCTGTAGAAGCTCAGATGGAGACTTTCTATTGGTGAAGTCTGGTTTCATGAAGAATCTAGCAGAGGGTCAGCCGACGGTGGACCTCGGATGGCGTTGGAGAGGTTCGACAGACATCGAAGGCGATCGGTCGTTGTAAAAATCTAGCTACTGGAATCCATACGTTATAGAAGTTTGTCCGATATTCATCTGCTATGGAAGTTCGGATGGAGTCTGGTTCTTGTAGAAGGCAGAAAGGAGACCGCTTATTGTAGAAGCTCGATCGATGATCGATTGTCGTGGGAGCTTGGAGTAGCGACCTGGCCGGTGGTTCCTATACCATTGTAGAAGCTCGTCTGGGATCCGACTAGGAAGAAGCTTGACTGAAGTCTACATGTAATGAAAGTTCAGAAGAAATGTGTTTACAGTAGGGGCTCGAATGGAATTTTTTTACAGTAGAGATCTGGAGTAGACCGCCCGTCGTAAGGGTTCGGAGTAGACCGCTCGCTGTAGGAGTTCGGAGTAGTCCGCTCGTAGTAGGAGTTCAGAGTAAGCCGCTCATAGTAGGAGTTCGGAGTAAGCCGCTCGTAGTAGGAGTTCGGAGTAAGCCGCTCGTAGTAGAAGCTCGGCTCTCACAGGAGTCTGGTTGGAATCCTGAAGGTGGTCGACCGCCGTAGAAACTTGGATGGAGTCTGATTACTGTAGAAATCTCGTTGTCGAAGAAGCTCGGATATTGACGAAGTTCGAAAGGAGTTTGGAGAATAGTTGATCACTGTAGAAGGTCGGCTGACAATGAGGCCTAGAGAGCCTCTGGAGCGGCCCGGTAGATGGATGGAGAAGCTCATTGTCGGAGAAGTCTAGAAGCTCGGACGGTCGAGGGGGTTCAGAGAGACACCACACAAGGTCGGAAGTCGGAGAAGCCCTGGAAGGGTCGGTCTTTTACAAACTTCGATCGGGGGGTATTTTATACCCAACACCAGTCTCCCTACTTTCGAGTTCAGATTTCGAATGAAGGGAGTACAGAAAAATTCTCACGGTCGAAGTTGCCCCCCTCGATTTTCGCACTCGGTGGTTGCTAGATATTTTGGTGTTTGGCGCACTGGTCCCGGAGTCTTTTCAAATCAAAGCGAGCCAAAAATATTCTTTCAAAATTCTCGCTGGGGTGTGGCTCTAGGTACGGTGCAATAATGATTTTGTCAGCTGCCAGCCATTTTCAACAGTCTATCATAGTGAGTGGGACACGGGACAAGTGCAGGTCAGCCAGAGGAGATCCGCGATCATAACTGCTCCGGGTCCTGTTGCCTATTTAGACACGTCCTCCTCCTTCAGGGGTTTCACTTTGCCTGAGAGAGTCCCTCGGTTTCCTCCTCTTCCCCGAGAGCTCCAGCCTCCTTTAGCATCCTTCTGGGCCTTAGGCATCCTCTGGGTCGACTTCCATCATCCTTGCTATCTTCTCACACTCCTCGAGCCAACCTAGGTTAGTCCCGGAACTCCTTGCCATTTTTCTGTTCTTTCTTCTTCATATTCCGTTCGTTTAGCTTCCTCGAGGGCTTGTTTGTTGTTTTTCTTAATTTTTTTTTGGGATTTTTGTGGCTTCTATTTGATCCAAAATATCTTTCGATATCTCCTCTTCTAGCAGTTCTAGGAGCTCATCGACCTCAGCTCCCCAAAGTCCTTGTACCGTAGACGAACCTATAGTTAGGATCGAATCTCGTCTGGATTTTGCACCGGACACCATCCCCAACTCTTTGACTTCGGACAAACTCTCACTGATAAGGATTCAGTATGGAGTTCCTCCGGAGTACGAGTTGGAGCTTCTCGGGCCAACCGACAGAGCTAGCTCCCCCCCTCTCGACCGCTTCTGTCTGTACCAGGAGGTCTTCCGTGTCGGACTTCGGCTTCCACTTCTGCCTTTTATCACCGTCCTCTTTTATTTTCTAAATATTTCTTTAGTCTCAGTAGTGGCGAACTCCTTTAGATTTTTGATAGAATTTCTTTTTCTTTGTAGCTTAGCTGAAGTTCGGCCGACCCTCTCTCTGTTTAGGAACTTCTACACCTTCAAGCATCATCCCTCAACAAAGGACTGGTGGTACTTCTTCCCTTAGTTCGGTAGAAAGGGGTTGCTGAAAGGCACCCCCTCTTCTATCTACAACTGGAAGGAGAGGTTCTTCTATGTCCGATGCCCGACCTTGGAGCTAGGATTACCCCCTTGGGGTTCTCTGAGGGATTCCGTCTGGCCGGGACCTGGTCGATCGCTGCGGCTGTCACTACCGATCTGCCGGGGATGTCGAGCCCCTCCACTTCTGCCCCAGAGGTCCAGAACCTCTAGCTTTGTATTTTTCTTTTGTGGTGATTATTCTTTGTTCTCTTGTACTTGAAAATTATTTAATCAATGAAATCGGATTCTTCTTTACAAAGGGCCCCCTCTCCTTTTTTTTTTCTTCTGTATTATTTTCCTTCTCTTTTATCTTCTCATACTAATTTGGGTCATGGCGCTTTCATCTCCCAATGACAGTGCCCTGTCGAAGCTCTTCCCCTTCCACAGGGGATTCCTCTGAAGTCGATGATCCGAGACCTCAGAAGGAAAGTTCGTCAGTTGATGAAGAAATTCAAAAAGCTGGAAGATGAACTTCACCGATTGAGGAAGAGCCATTCAGAAGTCACTGCGGAGGCTGTTCGCCTTCAGGACCTCTATAGAAAGGGTCTCATGAAATTCACCCGGAGGAAGACTGACTTCGTGATGGAGCTCGAGGGACTCCGAAAATGTGCCAGCGACCGATCTTGGACTTAGGCTTCCAAGATCAACTCCCTTGAAGTCGAGCTGGCGGCCGCACGGGAGAAGATCAGCCAGTTGGAGGGGAGCTCGTCCTGGCTTATAGTCCAAGCTGACCACGATCGAGACTGGTCAAAGAAGTTCTTCGATCTTCAAAAGTAGCTGTAGGATGCTGAGGTGAACTACAACGCCTATCGAGTCGACTGGAGCGGACAAGTAGAGGACTACCGAAGGAAGCTCCAGACGGCGACCGACGAAGTTGCCCGCCTTCGGAGGCAGTTATCTGAGAGAGTCCAGCTCGCCTCTGCACAAGGCTTCGATGAGCTCCACTCCTTGAGGGGGATCATGGCAGAACTGTCTATGGCCCTTGGGTGGGAGGAGACCGAACTGTAGTGGCTGAAGATTTAGCTGGTCCACGAGCAGCAGGCGGTCAAAGATGCCGAGGCAGAGTCTGAGGTCCTGAGGAAGAGGCTTCGAGAGTCGGAGGGCGAGAGCCGGCAATTCCACCAGATGTACTGGGACATACTGCTGAGAAAGATGGAACTAGAGGAAGAAGTTGAAAACTTGAGGCAATCCTTAATAAGGACCGAAATCGAGAGCTCGAAGTCGGAAGAAGCTGGGCTTCCTTAGAGCTCCTTTCTCTTCTTTTTTTTTTTTTGCCTTTCATCCTTCCATGTATTCTTTTTCTTTTCTTGTCGTCTCTCTTTTTGGCCTTCAAGGCTTTGTAATATATACTTCACTAATAAAATGAAAAGAAAATTTTTCATTACCTTGTCCATTTTGATATTGAGTTATTGTTTATTGAACTTCTTTTGTCTCTTGTCTTGTTCGACGCCGTCGTTGTTTGAAGGTTCCCGATCGCTGCCGTGTTGGTTTGCCTTTTTGGTTCATGACCGTAGGTCTTTTCGGGGCCATTTGAGTTTGACGCTTCCTCCCGATGCTCGAGCTTGGAGACCCGAACTTCTCGTTACTTTGAGAAAGTCGATTTCTCCTCGACCTGAGCTGAGTTTCCTTTTATTGACTGAGGGTTTCTTGATAGGAGCATCCTTCCTCGTTGAGACGAGGTCCCTTGTGTCTTTAATGTAGTTTGTTTTTCACATATCGCTGGTGTAGTTCGTCGCTTTCCCTTTTCATCTCCCCCCCTCTTTTTTTTTGTGTTCGAGTGAGGGTTTTTCCTCTGCTCTTAATGGGGTCATGGGAGTGTAGAAGAGCCATTGAGGAGGCTTTCCTCCTCGTCCGATCTTGATTGACTGGGTCTTTGTTTGTGTCAGGATGAGGTTCTCCTCTTATTTTCGACAGTTAGTTTTAGCTCATGTTAGGATAAGGTTCTCCTCCTGTTCCTAACAGAGCTGTGGGGGTGCATAAGGGCCATTGCGAGGGCCTCTCGCCCCATCTGATCTCTGAGTAATCGGACCTTCGACTTTGCTCATGTTAGGACGAGGTTCTCCTCCTGTTCCTAATAAGGCTGTGGGGGCACATAAGGACCGTTGCAAGGGCCTCTCCCCCCATCCGATCTTTAAGTAATCGGGCCTTCAACTTTGCTCATGTTAGGATGAGATTCTCCTCCTATTCCTAACAAGACTGTGGGGGCACATAAGGGCCATTGCAAGGGCCTTTCCCCCCATCCGATCTTTAAGTAACCGGGCTTTCGACTTTGCTCATGTTAGGATGAGGTTCTCTTCTTGTTCCTAACAAGGCTGTGGGGGCACATAAGGGCCGTTGCAAGGGCCTTTTCCCCTATCTGGTCTTTAAGTAACTGGGCCTTCGACTTTGCTCATGTTAGGATGAGGTTCTCCTCCTGTTCCTAACAAGGCTGTGGGGGCACATAAGGGCCGTTGCAAGGGCCTCTCCCCCCATCCAGTCTTTAAGTAACCGGGCCTTCGACTTTGCTCATGTTAGGATGAGGTTCTCCTCCTATTCCTAACAAGGTTGTGGGGGCACATAAGGGCCGTTGCAAGGGCCTCTCCCCCCATCCGGTCTTTAAGTAACCGGGCCTTCGACTTTGCTCATGTTAGGACAAGGTTCTCCTCCTGTTCCTAACATGCTTAGTTTCGACTAAATGAGGGAGTTACTTTCTATCGTTATAAGCTCATGCTAAAAGGATAAATATGCAAATATAAAATTTTTATTGAAGGCAAAGCTATTGGTAATACATCCGCAGATTTTTTGGGTCCTATGGTCGTGGAAGGTCTGCTCCCCGTCGGGGTCCTCCTGAGATAGAGTTGATAATCCCAATTGGAGGCCGATCTTCAGGCTGCTCCTTCCTCCTTGGCGGCTCCGGCTACGGCAGGGCCCTAGGTCGATCTTCCCTACATTCAGGTCAGTGTCGAATGAATCTATCGAGCCGACCTCATCTGATGAGCTCCTCGATCTCGTCTCAGAGCTGGATACATTTCTCCGTGTCATGGCCGTGGTCACGATGATAGAGGCAGAACTTGTTAGGATTGCACTTCTCGAGGTGTGTGCACATCCTTTCTAACCTTGGCAGCTGCTCCCTGACCTCCATCAGCTACTCCCTGAAAGGGTCGGTCTTTTACAAACTTCAGCCGCGGGGTATTTTGTACCCAACACCGACTATGTTGAATATCTTTGAAAATCTATTATAGATAAACCCTATTGATCGATCTTGATCTTGATCCAATCTAACTTTTATGATTTTTTGATTGGATTGCTTAGATTTGACCCTCAACTAGAAAGTCTTGAACTACCCTAATGCCCGAACAGCCTAGTGGACTGACCACCTAATCTATAGCCTTCTTTTCTTATGATTGAATTTATCGAATAGGAACTAATTACATTCTTAATATGTTAAATAAGTTCGATAAATTTATCTAGTGATGTTTGAAAGACTAAAGCAAATGAGGTAAGTAACTCTGATACGCCTTACTTGTTTTGAATTATCGGATGCTTTCAATGCTTAAGATTTTAAGAAATATAAAAAGAATATTTGACATTGATGATTCTAGATTTTCTTAAATTAAGGATCAAGCATATGGTATTATGTAAATTATGTATTGTCATGAAAAGTATGGTTTTATCGATATTCTAATTTTAATGATTTATTTATGAACTATGAATCCTATATTCATGAAAATCTATACAATTGTTATGAAAATACCGATTTTATGATTATTTTACTTTATAGATTATGAACTCTATAAAGTTATTAAATATCTTTCGACTTATTTATTTATGATATAAGAAAAATATATTTTAAGAAAATATATTTAAGAAGCATGACTATGGACTCTCAGATAGCTATGTACGGCTCCGTTAGCGGGTTACAGTACTTGGCATATGGTCTTCACCAGTGGGTTATAGTAGCTTGGCATATGGCCTTCGTTAGTAGGTTATAGTATGGCTCCGTTAACGGGTTACAGTACTTGGCATATGGTCTTCACCAGTGGGTTATAATAGCTTGGCATATGGCCTTCATTAGTGGGTTATAGTAACTTGACATACAGCCCCCACCAATGGGTTATAGTAACTTAGCACATAGCTGGTGCCAACAAATTATAGTAGCTTGGCATACGGCCCTTGCAAGCAGGTTGTAATAGTTGGCATGATTTGATTATAGCCTTATCATGGATATATAGTGATCTTAATATTTAGTCTAAGAGAATTATTAAAAATTTTGATGTGATAAAATGACAGATGATTTATAATTTTATCTATAAAGTTAACAGAATTTATGAATTTTTTTATGTTATGCATTAGAAACTGTGTTTATATAAATTGCATGATATATGCATATGCTAGAGCATCATTGATTTTTGATATACTACTATTGTGAAAATTTTATATGCTAATAATAATCATCTTCTTTAAAAGATTTATTGATGCATATATAAACTTTTGCATGATCTGGATAAGAAAGTATAGGTTTTAGTCACTGAGCTAGTGTAACTTATATCCTTTTTTTTGTCCAGATGAATAAGCTTAGAAATGAAGGATGATCCAGGCTTGAGGGTCTATGCTAGCGAGCTTGGAGATTTTGTAGTTGAACTTAATTTATTAGACAACTATGAACCTATAGTCAACTATTGATAAATTTTAAGATATGAATTTTGGTATTTGATATTGGATTTAGATGCTCTGAATTAATCTTGAATTATTTATTTGAGAAATGATGGAATAAAATTTTTATTATATTTTATTTATGATAAATTTTAGCTGATTATGATAGATAGGCTTTATATTATAGAAGATAATATCCCTTGGTAGCATGGTCGTATTATGTTCCAGATTTGGGGCATGATATTATGGTATTAAAGCAATAGGTTTGATCATGTATAGAAAATTAGACAGATGTTTATGATTTGTAGGGTTAACAGACATTAGCCTAGAGTACTGAGCTTTAGTTAAGCATGGGTTTAGATTAAGGTTGCATATTGAAAATATGGTAAAGATAAATTGAAGATAAATATCCTCACTTATTTGAGAATGAAGGTACATTAAATTTTGAACATGAAACTTTTATAAGAGAGATAGAATGTAATAACCTGGTTCCATTAAGACCAACTGCATGAATCTTAAAGTGGCAAAAAAAAAATGAAAAAAATAGAAAAAGGGTTGGAAGAAGACTCCCAAAGGAAGTCTTCTGCTCCAATCAATCTGAGATGGAATTGGAGTCCTAGGGCCATCAGGACCTTACGATTCTCTACAAATAGCCCCCACATCCCCTTTTGGCCCTCCACTGACGAGCATCAAGCCTCTTTCTCCCTCTTTTCTCCTATTGAAGCTGCGGCCTCTCATGCTTACATCCATCGAAAATCAAGGTCAAGGTACCACCGAAGCTTAAGATAAGCACCGATCCCACCTCTCTTTTCCTTCTTCTCGTGGCATTTGGCACTATCATCGGTCATTGATTTTATTAAAAAATCATGAAGAATGTTTTTCCTATTTTTCGACACTTCTCTCCCTTTTTTCGACCATCGACACTGTCATCACTTGATGTCGAACCCTTGGCCGAGTTGCCCAACCACCTTATAACATCCTGATGAGGCTATGGCCGTCGGTGAGTGGCCACCGATGGCCATTAACTAAAAATTGAAGAAAGGGGGGGGCCGATCGAATCCCCTATTCTCATGCTTTTTCATGATTTTCTTGACCGATAGCCATTGCCGCCGGCCGTCTTCTACTCCACTGCCATTAGCTGCTTGCTACCATCGCTCATCGTCAGTCCTCTAGCGACTAGCCACCATCCCCTTCCATCCCTTATTCAGCCAAACAAAGAACAAAAAAGAAAAGAAGAAGAAGAGAAGAAAAGAAAAAGAAAAAAAAGAAAAAGAGAGAGAGAAAGCTTTTTTTTCTCTCTTCTCTGTCTTTCCTTCTCTCTTATATCTCTCTCTCTATCTGATCTATGCATGGTCTCTAACATGAACTTGAGGTGATCTTTTCAAAGAGATTCAGAACCACTTTGATTGTTGGAAATTGTGTCCTAAAATCAATCGTAGGACGATTGAGTTCATCTTTTTATATGAATTATTAATTAATGAATAATAGTTATTCTGATATTTTTCATCATAAAGTTATATCTTTTTTGAACTCTTATGCTGTGATGAAGTCTTTAGAACTATGCTAGTGTACGATAAAGAGAGGATCTATTATATAGTTCTTAAACATATTCACGATCAAATGATACATCATTACAAGATGATGACATTTATCGAATGGAGATCATTGTGTACCATATGGGTTGGTTATCCACTTAACTAAAGAGTGTCATGATACTGGTGTGACATACAGGTGAGATGTAGGAGTACATCATCACCGAATAAGTGACTCACCTATTGAGCATTTTGTTATCAAGAACTACTCGCGAAACACATGGGTATAAGTATCCTTCAGACCTGAGATCACCATAGTTTTGCAAGCAGCTCACTATGCTTTGATGCTGGACTATCTAGATTTCTAATGCAGTAACGAAAGGTTACTGGGTACAGTCAAGTACTTGCAAAGTTTGTGTATGGACCAAGATGGGATTGATCCCTATGGATTATTGGAGTTGATGTATTACTGTATTTCAATTTAGTAAAGTCTTAGCTAGGATAATCTATGAGATAGATTTGAAAGGTCAAAATACAATGTGGATGAAGCATTCTCGATTGACAGTTAACTTGAGACCATCCTAGAGCATTCAGGATCAAAAGGATGAATTATGCGGTAACTAAATGTATGGGTTTTGAAATATTTTTTTGCAATAATTTGATTTATCTGAACATCGAAAACCATTACTAGATAGTATCTCGATTAGTACAGAAATTGGTTCTTATGCTATCAGCTTAGTGTTTGAATTTATGGAGTTATGCACATAAGTCAGACAAAATAGAAAGAAATTGGCCTATGTTTATATTGTTGGGAATAGTGTCCCAAAGCCAATCGTCAGCCTGTTGACGGTTGTGCTCCTTTTGTATTAGTACATGAATTATAAATAAATAAAAGTTATTTTGGTATTTTTTCATCACAAATGTTTCATCTTCTAATGAACTCCTGTGTTGTGGTGAAGTCCTTAAGACTATTTAGACTCGACAAAGGAGGATTTGTCGCTTAGTCCTTAAACATGTTCACGACCAAATGATACGTTGTTACCAAGGACGACAACGTTTATCGAGCATAGGTCATTGTGTGCCATATGGGTTGGTTGTCTTCATAACCAAAGAGTGTGGAGACACTCCTATGGCATACAGGTGAGATGTAATGGTACATCTGCACTGAACGTGACCAACTCCGGAGCTATTTCTGCTGTCAAGATTTGCTCCAATGGGATATGGGTATAAATGTCCCTCCAACCTAAGACCGCCACGGTGACTTGCAAGCAACTCACTGCACTTAGGCACTGGACTACCTAAATTTCTAATTCAATGACGGAAGGCTACTGGGTGTAGTCAAGTACTTGACTTGTCGGTGCGTGTGTCAAGATGGGATTCACCACTCCAGTTTAGGAGCTGTGTACAGTCGTGTTTCAATTTAGCAAAACCTTGGCCAAGGTAGTCCTAGTGAGGAGTTACAGGACTAATTGAGTTGAGCATGATTCAGATGATATCATCAGGGTTGACAGTTTAACCCTGAGTCGTCCTAAACACAGGGGTCAAAAGGGATGAATTATACGGTAACCATATTCACGTAGGTTCTGAACGTTGCGATTGCGATTATTCGACCTATCTGATTATCGGGTACCATTGCTAGATGGTCACTTCGATTAGTACAGGAATTGATTCCTGTGCTACCGGCTTAGGTTCGAACCTGCGGGGTCACACACATTAGTAGTTCCTTTCTGATCAGATGGCTGATTATGAGTCTTATATGTCTGAGACTCTATGATTGAGAATTAAGATTCTCTGATCATGAGTTCCACACATTTTGGATACCGGGGTCAAAATTTTGAATTTTAAATTTTGAATTTGAAATTTGAACTCTTTGATCAAGGTTTCATATCGATGGTCTCTGATGCCGATTGCCCATCAGATTTGGACTCAATATTTATGAGAGGTTTAATTAGTGATTTGATCACTAATTAACTCAATTTAATTGAGCAATTATTTTTGGATCAAGTCCAATTGAATTGGATTCAGTTTGGATTGACCCGATTAGGTTAAATGTTGACCTAATCGCTAAGGTGGTTTAGTCCCTGATTTGATCAGGGATTAGGTTTAGTTAATTCTTGATTTGATTAAGATTTTATTGATCCTAATTAAGTTTAATTAAGTTGTATTTAATTTATTCTAATTGTGCTTAACCTATTTAGATTAGGTTGGCTCAATTAGGTTCAAACCACCTTGACTTTTCTCCCTGTGCCACCTCACTTCTTCTGTGCATATTTAAATTCACGAGAAGCAACTTCTCATGAATTTTTTCCATGCAGAAGCCATCCCACACCCACCCTTGTGTGACAAATATCTGGATAAAAATAAGTTGGTTGGCCATTCAAATTCAAAAGAAAGTTTGAATTTGAATGAGCAACCAACTAATCCATGCGCCATGGTCTTATCTTGTGCGCCCCATATTTTACATGAGAAAATGTTTCTCGTGTAAACTCTCCATGCACAAATCAACTCACACTCCTTCTCTTCTCATGCACAAGTGGATAGGGATGAGTTGGTTTTGCATTTGAATTCAAATTTGATTTGAATTCAAATGTGCAACCACTTATCTTTATCCTCTCACGCGGATAAGACACGTTCGACGTTGTTTTAAAAAGAGGAGAAAGGTGGGACGTGTGTAAAAATTTTAAGAGAGAAACTTTGGGGCATGAGGAAAGTTTGTGCGCAAGGTGAAGGTCCAAAACCTTCCGAGAGAAAAAAAAAGAAAAGAAAGAAAATTGAGTGCAGGGTTTCTAGTGTGTACCCTAGGGTTTCTACCTAGGGTTTGGGAAGTGAGATTGGTGTGCCATGAGTGTTGTGAGTCTACCAAATTTTAGGGAGAGATCCATCAGCCTCTCAAGCAACCATGCAAATAATCTGGAGCATCCGAGGAGTCGGCATATATTGATCGAAGGAGTTCGATCAACATCTGCCATCAAAAGGGTGAAATCACGAACTAGCATTCGTGAGGAGCTGATTAGACGGGAGCTTCGTGTGGATGATCCACAGAGGCCAGACATTTGTGTGGCTGTGACGTGATGATCAGAGCCCTCCGACGGTGATCAGATTACGGTGATCGACTACCCGCAAAAGGTGATGTGTTCTGAACACAGTACTGTAAAAGGTTTACTGATTCAAATTTGAATTTCAAATTTAAATGCATGCTGTTGTATCATATTTAGATCCTAGTATAGTGTTAATTAGTATTAATTAATGAGATTAATTAATAATTCCACTGTAAAATAGTAATTTTGAAAAAGTTTTAAAATTATCATTTTGCCCCTGCACTAAATTTTTGCTTCAAATGGTATCAGAGCATGGTTCTATAATATGATATGCATATGCATGCATAGATTAAGGTGTAATCTATATGTTTAAAATTCAAAATTCAAAAAAAAAATTTGAAATTTGAAATTTGAAATTTGGTTGAAATCTCAAATTTGAAATTTGAAATTTGAAATTCAAAATTCAAAATTTGAAATTCAAAATTCAAAATTTAAAATTTAAAGATTGGAAATTCGAAATTTAAAATTTGGTTGAAATCTCAAATTTGAAATTTAAAATTTGAAATTCAAATTTTAAATTTTGAAATTGGTATATTTAGATATACTTGATCCAAGTAGCAAGTAATCTAATTGGGTTGGTTGCCATGGCCGTCCGGTCATAGGAGAAAAGTAGGGTTTAAAGGCCCTCTCTTCCCATTCGATGGGGTCTCCTATGGCGGTAAGGGTGCCGATGCAATTATATCCCATGCCGATGAAGCAGCGAAAGGACTTAATTATAAAATTTATCATGAATGTGTTAGATTAGATCTAAAAGAAAATTTATGATTTATTTTGAGTTATTTTTTGTTATGAAATGAGCAATAGGATTGCTGTTTATGAATTGTGCTGACCCGTTTGTGAAATGAGTCAACACATTTGGTGAACAAAAAATAAAATCTTTCAAAATTTGAAAATTATTTTCGAAATGCCAAACCCTGACCCATCAGCCCAAGTACTTAATTAAAAGAATTAAGTGTTGTCTAGTAGGTCTAGAATTGTGAATTAAGACCTAAGACAATTGCATAAACTTGTGGGTCAATGGGTTAGATAAATTAGGTCTATAATTGGGTTAGACCTAAGGTTAGCTTAAAAAATAGACTAAATGGAGTAATTGGTCAAATCTAATCAAAAGTTGAATTAGATTAGGTCAATGATACTCTAGACTCAACTTCAATAGTTGTAGTTGAATAGGTCCATGTCTTTAACTAGACCAAGATGGACTTAATTCATGGCTACGCGGTGGAGCCCTATTTACTAAGTTGATCAAAATTAAAACTAATGAACCGATTGGTGTCTAAGGTAAGTTCGGCAGTTTTGACGAGTGGTTCTTAAGCGAGAGCTACTCGCATTGATTCGATCATTGATGAGTTAATGGCAAATCTCCACCACTGATCTCACTTACCTGGCCAATCTGGCAAGTTAGATTTTGATTAGATCACTCGGTGATTAGAGCTCACCCATGTCATTAGGTAAATCAGTGTGACTGATTTAGGTGCTCCTAATGCCAGCTTTAATTAAATCTTTTTTTTAATCTGACTTGGTGAAGTCAGTGGGAGGATTGAAATTGACTGGATGATTTCTTCTCTACTATTCTTTAATAAAATCCTCAAATTATTAGGTCCCTAAAATGATTAAGTTATAATGATAACTAAGTCATAGCCTCCCATTAAATGAGTGATAATGAGTCCATTAGTTCAATGATCATTGGAGGCCCAAAGGCCTGGTGCTCATTGGCTAATGGAATTATTATTCATAATATGATAATTTGATTGAGTCTTTCTGATGGTGGTTAGGTTGGCCGGCCAAAGTCGGGCCTGATCATTTATTGGTCCGATTCACTAAATTAAGTCATGTTAATGGTTGGACCTAACCAGATCTTTTCAGTGGAGGCCAAAGCCTACTGATTAGGTTTTGGGGCAAAATCAATTACTAGAAGTTGTTTAGAGAAACAACTGGTTAAGAACCTACCCATAGATGCATATGGGTTGACCAACCAAAGTTGGGCTCGTGTGTAGTCTGTGTGGATTCTAGTACCCATTAAGGAATTAAAGTAATTCCTCGAATTGGAGGATGAGGCTACCAGTTCATAAAAATATTGGGAAAAACTTTAGACTAAAGTCCAAGTCTTTAGTATTAATTTATGTACTAATAGAGGTCTCGTTTTCCTTTAAGTAGCTATGGCCACTACCCTGTCGCTCCGGTCATTATTAGATAATGACAAGCTCATGGGACCCAATTTCGATAGCTGGTATCGAAAATTGAAAATCGTCCTTGAGCATGAGCGGATCCTTTATGTAGTAACGGATCCAGCACCTGAGGAGCCAGCTCCGAACTCTAGTAAGGCGATCCGAGACACTTACTTGAAGTGGCTCAATGACCGCACCACCGTTTGATGTATTATGCTGGCAGTAATGAATGACGAGTTCAGCCGAAGGTTTGAGAACGCCCAGCCACAGGAGATGCTTCAAATATTGAACGACTCCTTTGGCACGCCTGACGATGTTGAAAGACACAAAACTAGTTGTGCCATTTTCAATGCTCGGATGAGGGATGGGGCCTCAGTCACTGATCATGTACTGTACATGATCGAGATGATTGAGCGCCTAAGCAAATTGGGCTTTCCTCTGCACGAGCAGCTCGGTAAGGATGCGATCCTTAATTCCTTGCCCAAGTCCTTCCTCCCATTCCTTACTCATTTTTGAATGACAAAGCCTGCAGTAAACTACCACGGATTGTTGGGGTTGCTGCAGAACTTTGAGAAGGATCACCAACTCCATAAGGAGTCAGTGAATGCAGTGGGAGGGTCTTCTTCTCATCGTCAACCCTTTGGGAAGGGGAAGAAGAACAAGAAGAAGAAAAATAAGAAGGTGCAATCTCATGCTGGGACAGTAGCACAGGGTCGACCAAGAATGCAAGCACGACCAGAGCCAGACGGAGTGCTTCTTTTGCAAGAAGCAGGGGCATTGGAAGAGGAACTGTCCTCAATACATTGCCTCCCTGGACCCGAACAGGCCAAAGAAGAAGCAAGGTAATTATATGATAACTCCTTGTAACTTTTGATTTGTGATACTACTGCCTGGGTATTGGATACCGAAAGTCCTTATCATATTTGTAATTCGATGCAGGGTCTGCAGGTCAGTAGGAGATTTGATGAAGGCGAGAGGTTCCTGAACGTTGGAGATGGAAGCAAAGTTTCAGTTCTAGCTTTAGGAATCATGAGTCTTGTAATCAATTCTCGTAATGTAATTCTGAGTGAATGTCACTATTGTCCAAGTTTTTTATTAAATATTATTTCTGTATGCCTTTTGGCCATGTACGGTTATGATTTTTTAATAAAAAAAAATATTTGCAATATCATTTTGAATGGTGTTACAATATTTGTTGGACAATTAAATAATGGAATTTACTTACTATCACAGCCTGTTAATGTGGTTCAAAACTTCGGTAAACACTCTAGAATAGATAATGTGTCAGAAGTCTACCTTTGGCACTGTAGGCTAGGTCATATCAATAAGAACAGGATAAACAGGTTGGCTCAAGAAGGAATTCTTGAAGTTAGTGATTGTGAATCACTTCCAACCTGTGAGTTCTGTCTTCTTGGGAAGATGACCAAGTCACCTTTTACTGAAAAAGGTGAGCGAGCCAGTGAACTCTTAGGTCTGGTACATTCTGATGTATGTGGACCCATGAGCTCAAGTGCAAGAGGTGGATTTTTCTACTTCATAACCTTCACAGACGACCTATCTAGGTATGGGTATGTCTATTTAATGAAGCATAAGTCGGAATCATTTGAAATGTTCAAACTATTTCGAAATAAGGTAGAAAAACAAACTGGAAAGTGTATTAAAACTCTTCGATCTGATCGAGGAGGTGAATACCTTTCCAATGAGTTTCTGACATATCTAGGAGAGAATGGAATTCTCTCTCAGTGGACTCCTACTGGAACACCACAGCATAATGGTGTGTCTGAAAGGAGGAATCAGACCCTGTTAGACATGGTTCGATCCATGATGGGGTTTGCTGGTCTGTCGATCTCCCTCTGGGGATATGCGCTCGAATCAGCTTGTTACCTTCTAAATAGAGTTTTGAGTAAGTCTGTAGCCAAAATGCCATATGAGATATGGATAGGACGTAAGCCAGTACTCTCGCACCTTAGGGTTTGGGGGTGTTCGGCTTATGTTAAACGTTTAATTACAGACAAGCTTGGACCTAGGTCTGACAAGTGTAATTTTATTAGGTACCCAAAAGAGACCAAAGGGTATTATTTCTACCTTGCTGATGAGCAAAAGGTGTTTGTCAGCCTTAAGGCAATTTTTTTAGAAAAGGAGTTCCTTAGTGAAAAAACTGTTGCCTCTAAGGTCGAACTTGACGAAGTTCGACAGGTGAAAAACCGACACATATTACTGAACCTGAACCGGATTTGATTAGATCAGATTCGGAGCCCATTGATTATGCACCCTTAAGGTGGTCTGGTAGAGTACCACATCAACCGGATAGATACTATGGTTTCTTGATTCGGGATGGTGATCCTGTCGAACTTGATGAAAATGATGAGGATCCGATCACCTATATGGATGCAATGCAGAGACCTGACTCTGAAAAATGGCTAGAGGCCATGAAATCCGAAATGGAGTCCATGAAGGTCAACGATGTGTGGACATTGGTTGACCCACCCGAAGGAGTAAAACCCATAGGGTGTAAGTGGGTCTTCAAAAGGAAGAGGGGCGCAGACGGAAAGGTGGAGACCTATAAAGCCCGTCTGGTTGCCAAGGGATATCGTCAACGTTATGGTATAGACTATGACAAGATGTTTTCTCCTGTGGCAATGCTCAAATCCATTCGGATTATGCTTGCGATAGCTGTCCATCTGGACTATGAAATCTGGCAGATGGATGTGAAGACAGCTTTCCTAAACGGAGAGCTGGACGAAGAGGTGTATATGATACAACCTGAAGGGTTCACATCCACAGATGAGTCTAAGGTGTGCAAGCTACAGAGGTCCATTTATGGACTTAAGCAGGCATCTCGGAGTTGGAACATACATTTTGATAGGACGATCAACACGTATGGCTTCGTTAAGAATGGAGAAGAGCCCTGCATTTATAAGTGGGCTAATAGTCCAGTAGTAGTATCTCTTGTATTGTATGTGGATGACATTCTCTTAATCGGGAATGATGTCCCTGCATTATAGGGAATAAAGATTTGGCTATCGTCACAGTTCTCCATTAAGGATCTGGGAGAAGCTTCCTACATCCTAGGGATGAGGATCTATAGGGATAGATCCAAAAAATTGCTTGGCTTATCCCAGTCCACGTACATTGATACTATGCTGAAAAGGTTCAGCATAGAAAATTCCAAGAAAGGCTATCTACCGATAGGCCATGGAATTTCTCTCTCGAAGAGGGATTGTCCGACAATACCTCAAGAGAGAGAGCGTATGGGTAGGATTCTATATGCTTCGGCAATGGGATCTATCATGTACGCCATGACATGTACACGATCAGATGTGGCTTAGTCACTAGGGGTAGTGAGTAGATACCAATCTGATCCAGGAGAGAATCACTGGAAGGTTGTTAAAACCATCTTGAAGTATTTAAGAAATACTAAGGACCAGTGGCTTATATATGGTAAATCGGACTTGAGACTTATAGGGTTTACAGACTCTAGTTTCCAGTCTGATCGCGATGATAGCAAGAGTGTGTTAGGATTTATTTTTACCCTTAATGGTGGGGCTGTCTGCTGGAAGAGTTCCAAGCAGCACACTGTGGCTGATTCAGTATGCGAGGCGGAGTATATTGCTGCATCAGATGCTGCCAAAGAAGCAGTGTGGCTGAGGAAATTCATCACCGAGCTCGGAGTAGCACCCTCCCTTGTTGGTCCAATTCTGCTCTACTGCGACAGCTCTGGAGCCATTGCTCAGGCGAAGGAACCAAAGACACACCAGCAGACGAAGCATATTCTGCGCCGCTACCATCTCATCTGGGAGATCATGGATCGAGGTGACGTCGACCTTCAAAAGATCGACGGAAAGGAGAACCTGGCCGACCCATTCACTAAAGCCATTGCGGTGAAGGAGTTCAACGACTACAAGTCGAAGATGGGTATTAGATACTGCACCGATAGGCTTTAGGCCAAGTGGGAGATTGTTGGGAATAGTGTCCCAAAGCCAATCATCAGTCTGTTGACGGTTGTGCTCCTTTTGTATTAGTACATGAATTATAAATAAATAAAAGTTATTTTGATATTTTTTCATCACAAATGTTTCATCTTCTAATGAACTCCTGTGTCGACAAAGGAGGATTTGTCGCTTAGTCCTTAAACATATTCGCGACCAAATGATACGTTGTTACCAAGGACGACAACATTTATCGAGCATAGGTCATTGTGTGCCATATGGGTTGGTTGTCCTCATAACCAAAAAGTGTGGAGACACTCCTATGGCATACAGGTGAGATGTAATGGTACATCTGCACTGAACCTGACCAACTCCAGAGCTATTTCTGCTGTCAAGATTTGCTCCGATGGGATATGGGTATAAATATCCCTCCGACCTGAGACCGCCACGGTGACTTGCAAGCAACTCACTGCACTTAGGCACTGGACTACCTGAATTTCTAATTCAGTGACGGAAGGCTGCTGGGTGTAGTCAAGTACTTGACTTGTCGATGCGTGTGTCAAGATGGGATTGACCACTCCAGTTTAGGAGCTGTGTACAGTCATGTTTTAATTTAGCAAAACCTTGGCCAGGGTAGTCCTAGTGAGGAGTCACAGGACTAATTGAGTTGAGCACGATTCGGATGATATCATCAGGGTTGACAGTTTAACCCTGAGTCATCCTAAACACAGGGGTCAAAAGGGATGAATTATACGGTAACCATATTCATGTAGGTTCTGAATGTTGCGATTGTGATTATTCGACCTATCCGGTTATCGGGTACCATTGCTAGATGGTCACTTCAATTAGTACAGGAATTGGTTCCTGTGCTACCGACTTAGGTTCGAACCTGCGGGGTCACACACATTAGTGGTTCCTTTCTGATCAGATGGCTGATTATGAGTCTTATGTATCTGGGACTCTATGATTGAGAATTAAGATTCTCTGATCATGAGTTCCACACATTTTGGGTATCGAGATCAAAATTTTGAATTTTAAATTTTGAATTTGAAATTTGAACTCTTTGATCAAGGTTTCATATCGATGGTCTCTGATGCCTGATTGCCCATCGGATTTGGACTCAATATTTATGAGAGGTTTAATTAATGATTTGACCACTAATTAACTCAATTTGATTGAGTAATTATTTTTGGATCAAGTCCAATTGAATTGGATTCAGTTTGGATTGACCCGATTAGGTTAAATGTTGACCTAATCGCTATGGTGGTTTAGTCCCTGATTTGATCAGGGGTTAGATTTAGTTAATTTCTGATTTGATTAGGATTTTATTGAGCCTAATTAAGCCTAATTAAGTTGGATTTAATTTATTCTAATTGTGCTTAACCTATTTAGATTAGGTTGGCTCAATTAGGTTCAAACCACCTTGACGTTTCTCCCTGCGCCACCTCACTTCTTCTGTGCATATTTAAATTCACGAGAAGCAACTTCTCATAAATTTTCTCCATGTAGAAGCCATCCCACGCCCACCCTTGTGTGCCAAATATCTGGATAAAAATAAGTTGGTTGGCCATTCAAATTCAAAAGAAAGTTTGAATTTGAATGAGCAACCAACTAATCCATGCGCCATGGTCTTATCTTTTGCACCCCATATTTTACATGAGAAAATGTTTCTCGTGTAAACTCTCTATGCACAAATCAACTCACGCCCCTTCTCTTCTCATGCACAAGTGGATAGGGATGAGTTGGTTTTGCATTTGAATTCAAATTTGATTTGAATTCAAATGTGCAACCACTTATCTTTATCCTCTCACGCGGATAAGACACGTTCGACGTTGTTTTAAAAAGAGAAGAAAGGTGGGACGTGTGTAGAAATTTTAGGAGAGAAACTTTGGGGTGTGAGGAAAGTTTGTGTGCAAGGTGAAGGTCCAAAACCTTCTGAGAGAAAAAGAAAGAAAAGAAAGAAAATTGAGCGCAGGGTTTCTAGTGTGTACCCTAGGGTTTCTACCTAGGGTTTGGGAAGTGAGATTGGTGTGCCACGAGTGTCGTGAGTCCACCAAATTTTAGAGAGAGATCCATCAGCCTCTCAAGCAACCGTGCAAATGATCCGGAGCATCCGAGGAGTCGGCACACATTGATCGAAGGAGTTCGATCAACATCTGCCATCAAAAGGGTGAAATCACGAACTAGCATTCGTGAGGAGCTGATCAGATGGGAGCTTCATGTGGATGATCCGCAGAGGCCAGACATTTGTGTGGCTGTGACGTGACGATCAGAGCCCTCCGAAGGTGATCAGATTGCGGTGATCGACTACCCGCAAAAGGTGATGTGTTCTGAACACAGTACTGTAAAAGGTTTACTGATTCAAATTTGAATTTCAAATTTAAATGCATACTATTGTATCATATTTAGATCCTAGTGTAGGGTTAATTAGTATTAATTAATGAGATTAATTAATAATTTTACTGTAAAATAGTAATTTTGAAAAAGTTTTAAAATTATCATTTTGCCCCTGCACTAAATTTTCGCTTCATATATATCCATGGAAGTACTTGACTTGATTAAACATATAAGCTAACTTGATTGAGAATTAAGTTATGGGTCAAATAGGATTGAAGAGTTGACTATGTCTAGCTAGCACTACACATGAGGTTCAGGTTCGATCTCGGAGATGAACAGTTTCTAATCTATGATCTATGGAGTATATGAAAGATTGAATTTGAGTGCTGATTAATTTTAAATTAGATCTAAATTAATTAGATCTAATTAGATCTAAAATTTAAGTTAGACTTGGTATAAAAGTCCTAAAGAGTTTGAGATTGACGGTCTTTCAAAATTAGAACCAGCTTGGAATTGGATTCGAATCGGATCCATTTTGGATGAGATATGAGAAATCTTTTTTACACTAGGATTCTCCTCTCATATGGGCTGACCAATATCTAGAATGATACTAGTTTGGGGCATCCCATGTGGATGAAGGATTGGGTGCAATTTGATTGTCATATGTGATGGCAATTCTCTCTTATGTAGGAATCCTTCTTTCATAAGTATTGGACTGATTCAATTCAGATTTGATTTAGGACTTCTATACTTATTGGATTATGAAAATTATTTATAAATAGAGAGGGTCTCTACCTATGGATGCATAGCAAACAAATCAGATTGAGAGAAGAGAAAAAGAGAGAGAGGTGTGAGAAGAGAGAGAGGTCCCTTCTTCTCAGCCTTGGTGTCTCCCCTTGGTGCCGCCCCTTTCTCCTTGGTGTGGGCTCTCCTTGGGTGCCCCACCTACTGGTGTGAGATGTTACACTAGTATATCTCCTCGCTCATTTGATTGGATTGTGAAGATCGTAGTTCATCCCACTTTCTTACGATGTCGGCGTGCATGCGAAGTAGAGAGTCTGCACATCCAAGCCTCTGCAAAAGTTTAATTCAGATTATTTGAGATTTGATCTATGGTTTTACTACTAATTAGGTAAGAATTAGATCCTTATTCATATAGATCAATAAACAAATTTTTAGATGTAACTTGAGTCATCCGAAGAGAAATAGTTTCTCTTCCCTTCAATTGGTGTTAGAGCAAGTTTGAAATATATGCATACATAACTAAATTTTTTGAGATTAATTACATAAGATATAATTAGAATTTTTTATGAAATATTAAATTTGATTTAAATCTATTTATATTCTAATCTGATTTTGTTTGGATTGGATGAGCCTAATCAATTGTTGATTAAGGTTGTTATAAGTTTGTTATACAGAATTCTACTATTGCTGAATTTTTGATGGAATAACAATGTGAATTAAAATTTATTTTAAATTTATTTTAATAAAATTTTAATATTATTATTTTTATAATGAAGTAAAATTTATTTCAGATCTGAATTGGTTCTATTTCGATGGATATTTAGATCTAAATCCTATCGGACTTCAGCATTGCACGAAAATAGATTTTATCAAAAATTTATTTCTCATACATTCATATTTGTATTTAATTAATTTTTTATATGATATCAAATCTAAAATTGATATTTTATAATCAGTATGAGATATGTTTTAGATCTGATGTGATGTATATGATGCATGAAATCTAATTAGATTAGATGAAGAACATAATTGATAAGATCAAGGATATGTTCATGACATAAAATTATTTTGTCAATAATTGCATGTTGATGTGATTATATATGAAATCAGATTTTAGATCTTAGTAGCCTAGTACTCAGATTAATGAGATCACCAGATCATCTGGTTATAGGAGATTGAAGAGATTAATCTCTCTTTTACCTATTTGATGGATTCTCTTATGACATGTAGGGGTGTCATTGTGATCCAATTTCATGAAGAAAAAAAGTGAACAGATTTTTATGTATTATTTTAATCATAAATATATTTAAATTAGATCTAAGGTAATTTATGATTCATTACAATAGGATAAAATTTAGATATAAAATTATTTTTGATCTGAATTGCATGTTACATAAGATGTAATCGGTATTGATATAAAAGTTGTCATGATGCATGAGATGTATGTATGAAGTTTAGATCATACCTATGTATGTTTAATTGTTAAATATATTATAAAAATTTATTTTTATGAATTAAAATATATGGTATGCTTCACCTAAAATCCTCGTAGAATAGTTCTACAAATCGAAACACATGTTTCACACACTTAATTTTAAATTAAGTTTGAATGATCTAGATTTGAAAATTGAAGATCATTAAGACACCACATAAAATGATAGGCAAAGGGTTAGCATGAATCAGATCCTTCTAATGAGTTAGATCTAGGATTAGAAATACATATGGACCAAGTAGAGAAATTGATTAAATCTAATCAAGTATTGAATTAGATTAAGTCAATATTTCTCTAAATCAATCTCAATAGTTGAAGTTTGATCAAGTCGATATGTTTGATATCAATAAATAGACCATGATCATGGCTCTATGGTTGAGGCTGAATCTTCTGGTGAACCAAATTGAAACTAATAACCAGTCAGTGTCTAAGATAAGTTTGGCAGATTCGATCAAGTAGTTTTTAATTGGAAGCTATTCACCTAGATGCGTCTTCGATGAGTTAAGGGCACATCCCTCCCACTGATCTCACTTACTTGGCTGACATGGTAGATTATATTTTCATTAGGTCACTAGTCGATTCGTGCAGACCCATGCTATTAAGGTGAATCAGTGCGACTGATTTAGATATCTTTAGACCAGCTCATGTTTAATCCTTTAGATAACTTGGTGAAGTCAGTGAGAGGATTTACAGCTTACAGATTGACTTCTTCTCTTATTCTAAGATCAATAAAATTAAATCTTCTAAATTATTAGATCCATAAATGATAAAGTTATAAAATAACTTGGTCATAACCTCCCATTAAGATGCATATAATAAGTCCAATATTTCAAATAAGTATTGGAGGCACCACACGTCTGGTGTCTATTACATATTGAAATTATCATTCATCATATGACCATCATGATGTACCTTCAGATCAATACTCGGGTTGGTCGAGCCACACTCGAGCTTGGACATCCGTTGTTGGGTGCACTTGGTGTGTCATGTTAATGGTTGGAGCTAATTAAAATTTTTAATGAAGGTGCCACACACCTACTAAAGGAATGCTGTTGGATTTCGATGGCACAGTGGAAGGGTTAGGTGTTTAAAATTTTCATTCAAAACACCCAATACACTGGAAGCCCTAATGCCTAGAAATCCTTGACTATAATAATCAAAGCATAATAAATATAAATTAGGATAAGAAGAATACCTGTAGCGCTAATTTTAATTTTCATAAGGCATCCAAGTGTCCGCCCTCCAATGGTGATCCACAAGAAAATTGAACCAAAGATAGCACTCCTTCTTCACCTTGCTTCAAGAGTTCTAGGCCCTAGAACTCGACTAGCCTCGTACTGATCAAGTTTCTTCAAGAACCTAACCTCATCCTTTTAGAACCTCCTCTAAACTTCTGATTCTCCTTCTTTAGGACCCTTACAACCCTTATTAGGATCAGATAAGGCTTTGTCTTAAATCCCAAAGTCTTGTCCTAAAACTAAGATAGGTTGTAAGAAAGAAAGGAGAGCAACAGGAGAGAAATTGAAAACCCCTCTTAGATTCATCAGATACCCAGCATCCCGATCTATTTATAGCCACCAGAGAGATGCCAAAAGAGAAATACATACCTTATCCAAAAGGCATATCTGATCTGATTATCAGAGATAAGAGTTCCTTCAAGCAGAAGGACTCTTATCCATGATACATCGATCAGCACCCTGGTCTACATGCATGCAACCAAAGAAGGGATGTTTTCATGTCCCTTCTCAAATCAAAAAAATCCTTAAAAATTCATGTAGATTGAAAATTCAATCTAGATTCCAAAAAATTAAAAATAGTGATAAAATTATAATGGAAGGATGCTATCCTTGCACCTCTTCATGCGAGTGCTAATCACCACACATGCAGGCATTAGGACTGACTTATGGCATCTGTTTGACATCCAGATAAGTCTAAAAAATTCTAAAAAAATTATTGAAAATATCTTATCAAATGTAAAACATTATCACTAAAAATTGTTTCAATATAAAAGTATTTGATAGGGATAAAGACTCTCCAAATCATGGAGAGACACGACACTTCTGCGTGTGTGAGACATCTTTCTTTTTCCAATTTTTTATCTTCTACAAAATTCTAAAAAAAATATATCTCATACTTTGAAATATGTAACAAAGGATAGAGGATGATATAGGCTATCACATATATTTTAATCTCATAAAAAATAATATTTTTTCTTCTGCCCGTGCTAACACTTGTACGCAGAACCTGTTTTGCACCAAGAGTTCATCACAACTTGGACTCTTCATAATTGGTGTTAACATGGGATGTGGTGCCCCAATTTGGACTGCTTCTAGGTGATATGACCTGATCTAAATATTTACCAAATTGAGCTAGCTAATTAGCAAGGGATGGGACCAAATTGGTCTCCAAAGGAGCAAGGGTTTCCACACGTGCTAGCATGCTTATCGGAACCTTGATTGAATCCAAAATTCCAATCAACCTTTTTCAAAAGGGTCCTTGGCCAATTTCTATATGTGTGTGATCCATTGAGTTTCATATCTAGCCAGCAGTAGGTCTGGATATAAGTTGACCAAATTTGATTAGATTTCAATCTAATCGATTTAGATCCAATCGAGCTAACCCGAGCTCAACAATTAGAATCCTTTCTAATTGGCAATCGAATTAAACTCTTTAATTCAGTCAAGAATCTACAAGTCAAGATTGACATATAGCAATATATCATGACTATCTAGAAGATACAAAATTTGATAAAAATATCAAATATACCCTTCAGTGGTAAATTATCGTGCAATTGAATCCTTCGATCATCCTTGCACCTTGAATATGTTCATGAGTATGAAATCATGTCAAACTCAAACACATATTCATATCGATTCTCAATTAACCAATGATGATTCCAATGAAAAAGCATTAGAAACTCTTTCTAATCTCCTTCCTGCTTTGGGCCAAAAAACTTTTCTGAGTCATTTAGGATTGAGAATACACAGGATGCGATCTCCTCTTACTAGGAGTGATCGATTTCATATTGACCTACTCACAACCTTCTTATACACTCCACCATATTCAGAACACCCCGTACATGTCTTAATGCCATGCCTGAATTTGAACCAAAATATGAGTTTATGTGCATAAGATTTTATGGTGGTTTCAGGTCTAAGGATCACTTGCACAACTCCCACTTAGAGAACCATCTTTGACATACAAATTAGGCTTCCATTAGATATTTTCTTTCATCGAGTCAATTCAGTGGACTCATTTCTCAAATGAGCACCCACATTCTTGTATTAGTGTCTCACACAAGTGGCTAGTGAGATCTGCCACCCTCTCCATTGAGCATACATAGGATGTGCCAGTCTATCTGGAATATTGATCTCTGACTTAATGCTTTTACGATCAAAAATATTTAAGATTAGAATTTTAAGATTTTAGGTCTCACTAGCTTGACCCATTCATGTCTCCTAAAACTATTATCCTAATCTTTGGGATTCATTATAATCTTAGACATATTAAGATGCAGCTAATATGATGAATCAATGCTTCAAATAATAAATATCATTTCATGAGTTGATAAATTTTAAAGAAAGTCTCATCGCAACACACTTGCGATTGGCTTTAGGGCACTCTTCTTTCAATCTCCCACTTGCACTAAAGCCAATCGCCTTTGTATCTTATACAATCAAGATGGCGATCATATAGCTACTGTGGTATGGCCTTAGTGAAAAGATCTGCTATATTGTTCTTTCTGTCTACTCGTTCAAAGATAACATCTTATCTTTTACGAGATAGAAGCATTTGAGGATGTACTTGGATCTATAATGAGACCTAAGTTCCTTATTTTGAATAACGGCTCCAGTGTTATCACTATAGAGTGACACCGGTCCTTCAATCTTAGGAACGACTCTTAAATCTATGATGAGTTTCTTCAGCCAGACAGCTTCCTTAATGGCTTCACTAGCAGCAACATACTCTGGATCAGTAGTTGAGTCAGCTACTATCTACTGCTTGGAACTCTTTCAACTCACTACCCCATCATTCAGGATAAACACATACCCTGATATTGACTTGCTATCATCTGCTTTTCAATGATCCTTTCTTGGATCAGCCTGAAATCTACTAGCTATGCCCAAAGCATAAGCTACATTAGGCTTGGTACATAGCATGGCATACATAATTGATCCCACAGCTGAAGCATAAGAGATTTTATTCATCCTTTTCCTCTCTTCTGGTGTCTTAGGATACATTCTCTTAGAGAGATGTATACCATGACTTACAGGCAGGTAACCTCTTACTTGCCTCAATATTAAATCTCTTTAATATGAGATCTATGTACTGTGATTGGGATAAGCTTAACATCCTTTTAGATTTATCTCTATAGATCTTTATATCCAGTATATAGGATGCTTCATCCAAATCTTTCATGAAAAACTTATTCGATAGCTAAGTCTTGATCGATTGCATCATTGGGATATCATTCCCAATGAGCAGTATGTCACCAACATATAGAACCAAGAAGATAATAACACTCCTACTTGTCTTCTTGTATACACATGGTTCATCCATATTTTTGATAAAGCCAAACTCTTTGATTGTCATATCAAATCGGATGTTTCAGCTCCTCGAAACCTGCTTCGATCCATAGATCTTATTAGCTTGTATACTTGATTTGCTCTCCTACTTGAGACAAATTCCTCTGGCTGAGTCATATAGACCTCTTTTTCTAGATTACTATTAAGAAAAATGGTCTTGACATCCATTTATCAGATTTCATAATCGTAGTATGCTGCTATTACAAGCAAAATTCAGATGGACTTGAGCATAGCCACTGGTGAGAAGATTTCATCATAGTCAATTCCTTGCCTTTGACTGAAATCCTTCACCACTAACCTAGCTTTGTAGGTTTCTACTTGGCCATCTACTCTGATCTTCCTTTTGAAGACCCACTTGCACCCTATATTGGGGTCACACCCTCAGGTGCATCAACCAAGGTCTACACTTAGTTGGTATTCATCGAGTCCATCTCAGATTTTATAGCTTCCAGTCATCTATTTGAGTCTCTACTCATGACAGCTTCTGAATAGATCAGTGGATTAACATTCTGAATGATGTTGATCGAATTATCATTCTCAATGATAAAATTATATCTCAGAGATGCTTGACGTACTCTATCTGACCTTCGGAGAGGTGTGTATTGTGGATGTACCTTATCCTTGGATACTTTTGATTGAGGATCTTTTGTGGTCCAATCATTGGTATTTCTGGATCGGTTTGTAGATCATGAACTTTCATAAGTTCGATATTCCTCCCACTGCCTCCTTCTTGGATAAATTCATGTTTCAAGAAAGTGGCATGCCTACTAACAAACATCTTTTGTTCAGTAGGATGGTAGAAATAATATCCATTAATTTTCTTAAGATACTCTACAAACCTATACTTGTCTGATCTAGCACTAAGCTTATGTCCAAAAAATATTTTTGACATAAGTAGGACAGCCCTAAGTCTTAAGATATTTAATATTAGGCTTCCTTCTATTCCATATCTCATATGGAGTACTTGCAATAGACTTTGAAGACATTCTGTTTAATATATATGTGGCAGTCTCTAGGGTATTATCCCTAGAAAGATATTGGGAGATCAATGAAGCATATCATGGACTGCATCATATCCATCACAGTATGATTTCTCCTTTCTGCTACACCATTTAACTGAGGCGTATTGGGAAGGATCCATTCAGAGAGAATACCTTTACTTTTAAGATGATCAAGAAATTCAATGGATAAGTATTCTCCTCCTCAATCAGATCGAAGAAGCTTGATACTTTTTTCTGTTTGTTTTTCGACCATACCTTGGTACTCTTTGAATTTATCAAAGGTTTTGAATTTATGTTTCATAAAATACACATATCCGAACTTTAATAAATCATCTGTAAAGATAGGAGTATCTTCTTCTGGTCTGAGTTGTTATCGGTCCATATACATCTATATGTACTAGAGCTAACAACTTACTTATCCTCTCTCCATATCTAAAAAATGGAGTCTTGGTCATCTTACCTATGAGATAAGATTTATAAGTTCTCAATGATTCATAATTATTTGGGTCAAAGAATTCTTCTTTGTATAACATGTTTATCCTTGACTCACTAATATGACCAAGGCGAAAATGCTAGAGATATGTGACATTCACATTTTCTCTCTTTTTTTTAATATTTCTTTCAATATGAAAAATTTTTTCATTGAGTGCAAAAATTAAAAGATTGTTATCAATATAACCACTGCCTTAAAATTCATTAGAAAAAAAATAGAGTATCCATTTTCCTTTAGCCTTATTTCATTACTTTGTTTTAACAACAAAGGTATAGAAATAATATTTCTAATGACTTTTGGTATGTAATAACAACCTTTTAATTCTAAAATTTTATCTGAAGGTAAATTAAGCATACAGGTTTTCACAGCCTCTGCGCTAATGGACTCTCCACTTGTGTCATAAAGCTCGAAGTTATGTCTTTTCAGATCTTTGATATTCTGTAGTTGCAGTAACAAACTACAAAAGTGTGATCCATATGTGGTATCCAATATCCAAATATTAGAGTCTGAATCACACAATAAAAAATAGGTCTGTATCATATACACACCTTTTGGTGTTACACTTGCACCTTACTTCAATCTTACAAGATTATTCTTGTAATTATAATCTCAATTTTTAAATTTATCACAAATAATATCCATACGGACATCATTATCTTCTCATTATTATTGACCAATCTAGGATCAGAAATATCTAAAACATCGGAGTTCTTTTTCGATATAAATCTAATTTGTTAGTTCCTCAACCAATCCACATAGTTGTATCAGTCAACATAGTTTTATCTATGATATCATGGGGTGAAAATAAAGAAGTCATTATGTAGACCTAAATATACATAAAAATAATAGTATAAGCAGACCACTCATGTTTAACATGTATAACTAGATGAGGACTTTTAAACTAGTTATGTCTCCCACTATTTTATCGGATACCATAGTCCTCTCCTATGATAAATGAGATATATTTTATATTTATCTTAGTGGGATTGAGACCCTAATTCTTCATAATGATCTTGTGTTAACACAGCAAATCCTTATGAGTTCATAGGTAGAAAACTCTTTTCAATTACATCTCATGCAATTCTAAATATTTTATCTTGGCCTCTAAAATATTATTAGCTTTGTGTTAACACAACAAGCTATAATATTTTAGTTAAGTAAGTCCCTTCATTTCAATATAGTCAAAATCGAATATAACTGCCCTTGTGTTAGCACAACAAAGTAGTATATCCAAAATTATCGTAAGCATCTTTTATGCACCAGAATTATGTTATATCAATCTTTATGACAAGCCTTATGGTAACACAACAAACTAGCCATAGTTCATGATGTAATATTAACCTAGCATGAAGGAAGGCCCTTAGTAGTGTTTAAAATACTAAGCTACATTCATTCAAGATTCGAACTAATCCAATTGATCAAGAAAGTATTAAGATTGGTGGGGATCCCCCCATTGCTTTTCTTAAACACCAATAAAATTGGCCAGATCAGCAACGGAACCAATTAAATAACCACCACACTTGAAACACTCCTTAGACATCAATTGATTAATCGATTCAAGAAAATAGGTCAGCTTCTGGTTCACAACACTATGACTTAATATGATTTTTATGAGGGCTTTAATGGTCTCAAATACATCTTAATTTAATCAGTCACAATGATGCACTATAATAGTTATATCTTAATAATCATAACAACTAATTATAGCATCTTATCATATCTCTAAGATATGGAAGCAGAATCATACAATATGATTATAACTAAACATCTCAAGCATATCATATATACATGAAGTTCTAATAACATGCATGAATTAAAATACTCTTTTCACGGTTCTTCTTCTTGGAACATCATAGTGGCACCCCTACACACCATAAGAGTACCCTATTGAATAGGAAGAGAGGGTCTCTGAACCCTACTTGCTCTTATGACCGAACGGCTTGGTGATAAACTCCAATTAGAGTACTAAGCTACTAAGAAAATTTTACACATCATCATATATTTTATATTTAAAATATATCTCTAAGACATGATAGGGTTTGGATGTTCAATCGGGTTCAACACTTGACCCGACTTGACCAAACCCAAAAACTCATGCTTGATCACAATCAAGATAATAATTTAATCTTTGATTACATAAATCAAGATAGACTCTAATACTACTGTTGGGTTCTGATGGCACAGTGAAAGGGTTAGGTGTTTAAAATTTTCATTCAAAACACCCAATGCAGTGGAAGCCCTAATGCTCAGAAACCCTTGACTATAATAATCAAAGCATAATAAATATAAATTAGGATAAGAAGAATACCTATAGCGCTCATCCTAATTTTCACAAGGCATCCAAGTGTCCATCCTTCAATGGTGGTCCACACGAAAATTGAACCAAAGACAGCACTCCTTCTTCACCTTGCTTCAAGAGTTCTAGCCCCTAGAACTCGACCAGCCTCGTATCGATCAAGTTTCTTCAAGAACCTGACCTCACCCTCTTAGAACCTCCTCTGGACTTCTGATTCTCTTTTTTTAGGACCCTTACAATCCTTGTTAGGATTAGATAAGGCTTTATCTTAAATCCCAAAGCCTTGTCCTAAAATTAAGACAGGTTGTAAGAAAGAAAGGAGAGCAACAGGATAGAAATTGAAAACTCCTCTTAGATTCATCGGATACCCAGCACCCCGACCTATTTATAGCCACCAGAGGGATGCCAAAAGAGAGAGACATGCCTTATCCAAAAGGCATATCTAATCTGATTATCAAAGATAAGAGTTCCTTCAAGCAGAAGGACTCTTATCCATGATATGTTGATCAGTACCCTGGTCTGCGCGTGTGCAACCAAAGAAGGGATGTTTTCATATCCCTTCTCAAATCAGAAAAATCCTCAAACACATGGATTGGAGATTCAATCAAGATTCCAGAAAATCAAAAATAGTGATAAAATTCTCATGAAAGGATGCTATCCTCGCACCTCTTCACGCAAGTACTGATCACCATGCGTGCAGGCATCAGGACTGACTTATGGTATCTGTTTGGCATCCAAATAAGTCTGAAAAAATTTCAAAAAAATTATCAAAAATATCTTATCAAATGTAGAATGTTATTCAAATAATTCCAATCTAAAAGAATTTGATAGGGAGAAGGACTCTCCAAATCATGGAGAGACGCGATACTTTTTCACACGCATGAGACATCCTTCTTTTTCCAATTTTTTCTCTTCCCCAAAAATTCTAGAAAAAATATATCTCATCCTTTGATATATGTACCATAGGATGGAGGGTGATATGAGATACCCTATATATTTTAATCCCATAAAAAATAATATTTTTTCTTCTGCCCATGCCAACACTTGTACGTAGAACCTGTTTTGCACCAAGAGTCCACCACAACTTAGACTCTTCATAATTGGTGTTAACATGGGATGTGGTGCCCCAATTTGGACTGCTTCTAGGTGATATGACCTGACCCAAATGTCTACCAAATTGGGCTAGCTAATTAGCAAGGGATGAGACCAAATTGGTCTCCAAAAGAGCAAGGGTTTCCACACGTGCTAGCATGTTTACCGGAACCCTGATTGAATCCAAAATTCCAATCAACCTTTTTCAAAAGGATCCTTGGCTAATTTTTATATGTGTGTGATCCATTGAGTTCCACATCTACCTAACAGTAGGTCTGGGTATAAATTAACCAAATTTGGTTAGATTTCAATCTAATCGATTTAGGTCCAATCGAGCTAACCCGAGCTCAACAATTAGAATCCTTTCTAATTCACAATCAAATTAAACTCTTTAATTCAATCAAAAATTTATAAGTTAAGATTGACATCTAGCAATGTATCATGACTATCTAAAAGATATAAAATTTGATAGAAATACCAAATATGCCCTTCAGTGGTAAATTATCATGCAATTGAATCCTTCGATCATCTTTGCACCCTGAATATGTTCATGAGTATGGAATCATGTCAAACTCAAATACATATTCATATCGATTCTCAATTAACCAATGATGACTCCAATGAAGAAGTATTAGAAACTCTTTCTAATCTCCTTTCTGCTTTTGGCCAAAAGACTTTTCTGAGTCATTTAGGATTGAGAATACACAGGATGCGATCTCCTCTTACTAGGAGTGATCGATTCCATATTGACCTACTCACAACCTTCATATACACTCCACCATATCCAAAACACCACGTACATATCTTAATGCCATGCCTGGGTATGAACCAAAATATGGGTTCATATGCACAAGATTCCATGATAGTTTCAGGTCTAAGGATCACTTGCATAATTTTCACTTAGAGAACCATCTTTGACATGCAAATAAGGCTTCCATTAGATGTTCTCTTTCATCGAGTCAATTCAGTGGACTTATTTCTCAAATGAGCACCCACATTCTTGTATTAGTATCTCACACAAGTAGCTAGTGAGATCTGCCACCCTCTCCATTGAGCATACATAGGATGTGCCAGTCTATCTGGAACATTGATCCCTGACTCAATGCTCCTATGATCAGAAATATTTAGGATTAGAATTTTAGGTCTCACTAGCATGACCCATTCATGTCTCCTAAAACTATTATCCTAATCTTTGAGGTTCATCATAATCTTAGACATATTAAGATGCAGCTAATATGATGAATCAATGCCTCAAATAATAAATATCATTTTATGAGTTGAAAAATTTTAAAGAAAGACCTATCGCAACACACTTGTGATTGGCTTATAGGGCACTCTTCTTTCAGATGCTTGGGGCAAAATCTAACTGCTAGAAGTTGTTTGGAGAAACAATTAGTTATGAACCTATCCATGGATGCACTAGAGTTGGTCTAGCCACACTCGAGGTCAAATACAGTCTATGTGGATTTTAGTATCGACTAAGAAATTAGTGTAATTTTTTGAGTTGGAGGTAGAGGCTACCAATTCGTAAAAATAATGGAAGGACCTTTAGACTAAAGTCCATATCTTCAAGATTAAAAAATAATTTATATACTAATAGGTTTATATTTTTTCTTTCAGTTATGGCCAACACACTATCCTTCCGTTCGTTGTTGGACAGTGACAAGCTCATCAGATCCAACTTCGATATCTGGTATCAAAAGTTGAAGATTGTCTTGGAGTACGAGAAGATTTTGTATGTCCTTACAAACAAGGCACCTGAAGAACCTGCAGCCAATGCTCCTCGTGCTGCAAGAGATACTTACGTGAAGTAGCTCAATGATCGTACGACTATGCATTATGTGATGAAGGCAGCCATGAACGATGAACTTAGTCGTAAGTTCGAGGATGCATAGCCAGAGGGGATCATTCATATGTTGATTTGAGTCCTTCGGCACCCCAGAGGATGTAGAGAGATACAAAACCTCCTACATAGTGTTCAATGTCTGTATGCGAGAGGGGGCTTTAGTCATCGATCATGTATTGTATATGATTAAGTAGATTGAATGCCTTAGAAAACTTGACTTTTCGTTGCATGAACAGTTAGGCAAGGATGCTATCCTTAATTCGTCATCGAAATTCTACCTATCCTTTCTCAGTCATTATAGAATGATGAAGCCTACAGTGAACTACCATATTTTGCTAGGATTATTGCAGACTTTTAAGAAGGATCACCAACCCCAAAAGGAGCCAATGAATTTAGTAGGAGGTTCATCTGTAAGGCATCGATCCTCTAAGAGAAAAAGAAGAAAAAGGTGCAAAAATCCCATGCCGTCGATCTTATGTAGAGCAAACCATCAAAAATTGATAAGAGCTAGGCAGAATGTTTCTTCTACAAGAAGCTGGATCATTGAAAAAGAAATTATCCTACTTATATAGCCACCCTTGATCCAAACAGGCCTAACAATAAGAGAAAGAAGCAAACAGTTACTTCACAAGGTACTTATATGATAGCTCCATGTAATATCTCTGTTTGTGATACTACTACCTAGGTATTGGATACCAGAAGACCTATTAATATATACAATTCATTGCAGGAACTACAGGTAAGTAGGAAGTTTCAAGAGGGTGAGTGGTTCCTTAACGTTGGAGATGGAAGCCTTGTTCTAATTCTGACCTTGGAAACTTGACAGCTTGTCTTCGAGTTTAGTAGTATCATGTTAGATGATTGTCATTATTATCCCTATTTTTTGATGAATGTCATCTCTGTAGGCCAAACTTGGTTACAAGTTATAATAAAGAATAATTTTTGTGATATCATTATGAATAATACTGCAATTATGCATGGATAAATAAAACATGGCATATACATAATATCACGGCCTGTTAGTATAATGTACACAGCTAGCAAATATCCTAGATTAGATAATGTCAGTGAATCTTACCTTTGACATTGTAGGCTTGGTCATGTAGATAAGAATAGGATTGATAGGTAATCAAGGAATATATCCTTGAGATAGATGATTGTGAAGCATTGCCTACCTACGAATCTTGTCTACTTGGTAAGATGATTAAGTCACCTTTTAAGAGAAAAGGTAAAAGAGCCAGTGATGTCCTAGGTCTAATACATACTAATGTATGTAGGCCTATGAACATAAGTACCAAAGGAGGATACTACTACTTCATTATATTTATAGACTATCTATCGATGTATGGGTATATCTATCTTATGAAGCATAAGTCAGAATCATTTGAAATATTCAAATGATTTCGTGCTGAAGTAGAAAGACAGATTAAGAAGAGTATTAAGACTCTTTGGTCAAATCGAGGAGGTGAATACCTCACCAGTGAGTTGTTCCTGATATATTTGGAAAAGAATAGGATTCTCTAACAGTCGATGAAGGGAGGAAAACCGCTTTTCCTCGTCGGATCTTTCAGATTTCATCAAATCTGGGGCAGAATAATTTAAAAAAAAAATTAGTCTATATATGTTTCAGATCTAAGTCCCTAGATCTAATCTTCATATTTGATATTAAGTCTAAAATAAATCTAAAATGGATGAGGAAATAAGTAATACCTCAGGGTAATTTGATTACCCTGTAGATGATCTCTACATAGCCCAAGGTTCTGATGTAGCCACGCAAGCGCCTAACCTCTACCGATATCCACTCAAGCAGGACCTGAAAAGTCTTCTCCTCACGAATCTATACTCCAAAAATTAGATCTTTATCTGATTTGAAAGTGCTTCAGAACTCCTTCTGAAGTTGGAGCAGCAGCCTGTCAAAGATGTCCTGCAGCCTTCCTGTTCCAGGCGTCACCATGCCTTGGATCTTTGCCAGATGGACGTCCAACTCTTTGGACATGAAGAGGGGAGGAAAAAGAGTAGGGAGGATATGGAGAAGAGGGGAGGGGGTGGCAGCTATTGGATTTTATGCATAAAATAACTTCTACCTCGAAACCCTAGGTGCAGCAGGGTTTATATAGACCCTGTATGCTGCGCAGTGCCACATCATTCAACCAACCAAAAAATTCCAATAAATTTTGGAAAAATTTTGATTGGTGGAGTGATGTCATCTGATCATATCAGATAAAAACTCCACCTTATCTCCAAAAGATGGTGCCAACATTGGATAAGCACAAATAGAGGTGGCGCCTAAGAGTTTAAATTGATCAAGACCCTCCAATCCTTATCCACTTGGGGTGCCCACTTTAATCCAATTGGGCTCACACCATAATCTGATTATGGCACCCAATTTGATGTGGCTTGGCTTGTGGACACTCCACAAAAATTCTCCAATGAGTCCTCTTCAATTTAAGACCCATATGTCAACTTTTGATAGATGTCCTAAAATGAAATTGGCAGGTGCTAGGAATTAGCAGGTGTTGTCTTAAATTCATCTCATGAATTAAGACAAGCCTTTTCTGAGCCAGACAAGCTTTATTTAGACTGAGAGAAACCTTTCCAAGATTTTCTGGATGAGTCAAATCACATTTGGCTCAGTAGAGACAGAAAAGATTACACGAAGAGAAAGTTAGGCTCAATCGTGTGCTAGCACGATTTCCTTGAACCTAATTGGATCTTATCCAAATCAATTGGGTTAACCCAATTGATGACATCCAGATCCTAACCCTTATTTGTGTGACCCAGTTAGGTTCAATTCCATATGGTAATGAGACATGTCATGATCTCATCATCAACATCATCGAAACTCCTTTCGATGGACCAGAACTCTTTCGATTCAGACAATTAGAATGATCAATCATCAATATCATTCTAATTGCTCCCAAAATCTACCAGTGACATCTAGCAGTATGTGGTGACAATCCATCAGAACTGAAGATGAACCTCTCAGTGCAGCTACCTGTGTGATTGAGTTCCTTTATCATGAGTCCTAATTGAATTAGGGTTAAGGTGAACTCATCAAACCCAACATCAGTCATATGAATCAATCGATCGATCCGAGTCTGATGTGAAACCTTAATGGAAAATTCTTTTCTATTTTTTTCACTCTGCCATGGCTATGGGCTTAAGGACTCAATCTTTCAATTATCATAGGACTACTCCTCTCATCTACCGAGGTTGATAGATCCCATCTTGGTGCGACCTAGTTCCTACAATGAATATGCTACGGCCAACATACACCTCAGGATTTTGAATGGCTAGGAGACTGAGTTATGGTATAGTCAAACTATAACACACTCAAGGTGAATTGTCGATGCACCACAGGTCAAAGAACTAGACACACAACTGCAGCATCGAGCTAGTCATCGACGAGAAGGTAGACTTTCTTATGACTGCTCGATATGGTCATGCTCAGTACTCTCATTCTCAATGAATATCTGTACTCTCACTCCAGTGTCTCCATATCGTAGACTCAAGACACATCTACCCTAAGGAAGCGATCGTACACCAACCTTTCGGATCGATCACCATCCTCATGATGATCCTATGGTCAGGAGCTATTTATGAGTTAGTTATGTAAATTTATGCCTTAAATTTTTAACTCTTAAAAATATGAATTGACATTTCTACTAACTCAAAGGATGTATCACAGACACAATATACTCAATGTGATAGAAGAATAACCCATTTATTGATTTATAGTCAAAATTATAAATTTGCCCTTAGATTTGTACAGGAATGTGTCAGCCAATCTGGCATCTAGGGCACACATCTAACAAACTCTCACTTGACCTAATGCCAATTGGCTACATATCTAAGTCCCATCTTCTTAAGGTGGGCTTCGATCTTTTGCTAGCCCAATGGCTTAGTCAGCGGGTCTGCCACATTGTTTGTGGAGTCAATTCTCTTAATCTCGACATAACCTTTTTCGAGGTAATCACGGATCAGATGGAATCGCCGCTCGATGTACTTGGACTTCTGGTGAGACCTTGGCTCCTTAGCTAGGGCTATGGTGCCATTATTATCGCAGTAAAGAGATATGACATCCGATGACATCACTCCAAGCTCTGTGATAAACTTCTTGTACCAGAATGCCTCCTTCGTAGCTTCCGATGCAGCAATGTACTCTGCCTCCATGGTGGAATCAACAATCACCGTCTGCTTGGAACTCTTCCAACTGACTGCACCACCATTGCAAATGAACAGACTCTCAGATGTCGACTTTCGATCATCTATATCAGACATAAAGTCTGAGTCTATATATCCCTGAATCTAGAGTTCTCCATTCCCAAAGACAAGAAACATATCCTTAGTCCTTCTCAAGTACTTAAGGATACATTTCACAGAAGTCTAGTGCTCTTCATCTGGATTCGACTGATATCTGCTTGTGACACTCACAGCATGGGCTATATCAGGTCGTGTACATAGCATGGCATACATGAGGCTCCCTATTGCCGAAGCATAAGGGATCTTGCTCATGCATTCAATCTCCTCAGGTGTGCTAGGGCACATCTTCTTGGAGAGATGAATGACATGTCTAAAAGGTAATAAACCTCTTTTGGAGTTTTCCATGCTAAATCTTTTTAGCACCTCCTCTATGTACATCTTCTGTGAAAGTCCGAGCATCCTATTTGGTCTATCTCTATAGACCTTAAAAGGATGCTTCTCCTAGATCTTTCATAGAGAACTCCTTAGACAACCATACTTTGACTGAGGTCAACATGGAAATGTTATTCCCAATTAGGAGGATGTCATCTACGTCAATACGAGGAAGACAACTGCGCTCCCACTGACCTATTTGAACACACATAGTTCCTCCTCATTCTTGATGAAACCAAACATTTTGATCACATCATTGAAACGAGTATTCCAACTTCGAGATGCTTGCTTAAGTCCATAAATGGACCTTTGCAGCTTGCAGATCTTGTGATCATCATCACTGGATGTGAAACCAAGCGGCTGTTCCATATAGATATCTTCCTCAAGATATCCATTTAAGAACACCATTTTCACGTCCATCTATCATATTTCATAATCGAAATAGGCTGCAACAGCAAGCAATGTGCGGATGGATTTTAGCATGGCTACAGACGAGAAGGTATTCTGATAGTCAATGCCTTCGCACTGACTATAACCTTTCGCTACGAGCCTAGCCTTGAATGTCTCCACATTCCCATCTGCACCTATCTTTCTCTTGAAGATCCATTTACACCTAATAGGTACAATACCTTCAAGTGGATCTACCAAGGTCCAGACTTGGTTTGACTGTATCGAGTCAATTTCTGATCTCATTGCCTCTAACCATTTCTCGGAGTCGATATCTGATATTGCCTCGTCATAGGTCTTGGGGTCATCACCATGAGCCCCATTTTCTGTGAGGAACATTTCCTCTACTTTCTCTTGTATGGTATCTAAGTACCTTTCAGGAGGATGAAAAATCCTAGTCGATCTACGAGGTGGAAGAGGTTGTGTTAAGACTGATTCTGATTGATTAGGTTCCTCAGGTTCTTTAGCTCATTGCTCTTGGGAGACATTCTCCTTGAGCTTAATTATTCTTCCGATGCCACCATCTTGAATAAACTATTTTTCAAGAAAAATAGCATTTTGACTCACAATCATATTGTGATCTTTCAGAATATAGAAATAGTATCCTAATGACTCTTTAGGATATTTTATGAACCAAGCTCTAAAAGACCTAAACTCTAACTTGTCCATCTGTTGTCTCTTGACATGAGCTGGACAACCCCAAATTCTGAGATGATTCAGATTTGGCTTCTTACCATGCCATATCTCATACGGTGTGGTAGGAACAGTTTTAGAGGGAATCCTATTTAATACATAAATTGCTGTTATGAGATAATGTTCCCAAAAAAATTCAGGGAGATCTGTGAAGCTCATCATGGAATGGACCATATCTAATAGGATCTGATTTCTTCATTTTGAAACCCCATTGAGTTGAGGCATTCTAGGTGGAGTCCATTGAGAGACTATGCCATTATCCTTAAGATAGTCTAGGAACTCCCGACTAAGGTATTCACCTCCTCGATCTGATCGAAGAACCTTAATGGGCTTTCCTGTTTGTTTTTCTACCTCATGTCTGAATTCTTTGAACCTTTCAAAAGCTTCAGACTTGTGTTTCATTAGAAACACATACCCGTACCTAGACATATCATCGATAAAGATAATGAAGTAGATGTAGTTGCCTCTAGCCAGCATATCAGATGGGCCACACACATCCATATGTACTAGGGCAAGTAGGTCTGTGGCCCTTTCCCCATATCCCATAAAAGGAAGCTTGGTCATTTTGCCTTGAAGGTATGATTTACAAACTGGATATGACTCAGAAGTCAACAGACTCAATAGCCCGAATTTCTTCAATTTGTTAACCCTGTCTTCCGCTATATGACCTAGCCTTAGGTACCACAGATACCTATCATTTAGACTATCTCTAGACCTTTTAATTCCTATGGCATTCATATTTTGCTTAATATTAAATACAGATACATCAATATGTAGCTGATAGAGACCGTTAATAAGAAAATCATCTGTAACTTTATTATTTTCATAAAATATGTTACAATAGTCCTTATGAAAGCTAATCACATAGCCTTCTTGTGCTAAACATGAAATAGAAATCAAATTTCTACTTGCTGCAGGCACATAATAACAATCTCTAAAAAATAAATCTAATTCTAATGGTAATCGCAGAGGATAGGTTCTCATGGCCACAGCAGCAACTCTTGCTCCATTCCCGATGTGTAGGTATTGGGAATAGTGTCCCAAAGCCAATCATCAGCCTTTTGATGGTTGTGCTCTTTTTTGTATTAGTATATGAATTATAAATTAATAAAAATTATTTTGATATTTTTCATCACAAATTATTTCATCTTCTAGTGAACTCCTGTATTGTGGTGAAGTCCTTAGGAGACTCGACAAAGGAGGATTTATCGTTTAGTCCTTAAAATTGTTCGCGATCAAATGATACGTTGTTACCAAGGACAACAACGTTTATCAAGCATAGGTCATTGTCCGCCATATGGGTTGGTTGTCCTCTTAACCAAGGAGTATGGAGACACTGGTATGGCATACAGGTGAGATGTAAGGATATATCTGCACTGAACGTGACCGACTCCGGAGCTTTTTCCTGCTGTCAAGACTTGCTCCGATGGGATATGGGTAAAACTGTCCCTTCGACCTGAGACTGCCACAGTGACTTGCAAGCAACTCACTGCACTTAGGCATTGGACTACCTGAATTTCTAATTCGGTGATGGAAGGCTGCTGGGTGTAGTCAAGTACTTGACTTGTCGATGCATGTGTCAAGATGGGATTGACCACTTCAGTTCAGGAGCTGTGTATAGCCGTATTTTAATTTAGCAAAACCTTGGCTAGGGTAATCCTAGTGAGGAGTCACAGGACTGTTTGAGTTGAGCACGATTCAGATGATCTGATCAGGGTTGACAGTTTAACCCTGAGTCATCCTATACACAGGGACAAAAGGGATGAATTATACAGTAACCATATTCGTGTAGGTTCTGAATGTTTTGATTGTGACTATTCGACCTATTCGAATATCGGGTACCATTGCTAGATGGTCACTTCAATTAGTACAGAAATTGATTCTTGTGCTACCGACTTAGGTTCGAACCTGCAGAATCACACACATTAGAGGTTCCTATTTGATCTGATGGCTGGTGAAGAGTCCCACTGGACTGGGACTCTTCGACCAAGAGTCCTAATACTTGGGGACTCTGAGTCCTATGTGTCTGAGACTCTATGATCAAGAATCAAGATTCTCTGATCATGAGTTCCACACATTTTGGGTACCGGGGTCAAGAGTCCCACTGGTTTGGGACTCTTCGATCAGGATTTCATATCGATGGACTTTGATGCCTGATTGCCCATCGAATTTGGACTCAGTATTTATGAGAGGTTTAATTAGTGATTTGATCACTAATTAACTCAATTTGATTGAGTAATTATTTTTGGATCAAGTCCAATTGAATTGGATTCAGTTGGGTTTGACCCGATTAGGTTAAGAGTTGACCTAATTGCCAAGGTGGTTTGGTCCCTGATCTGATCAGGGGTTGGACTTAGTCAATTCCTAATTTGATTAAGATTTTATTGAGCTTAATTAAGCTTAATTGTGTTGGATTTAATTTAGTCTAATTGTGCCTAACCTATTTTAATAAGGTTGGTTCAATTAGGTTGATTTAATATTTGAAACCACTTTGACTTATCTCCCTACGCCACCTCACCCACCTGTGCCTATTTGAATTTATGAGAAACAAGTTCTCATGAATTTTCTCCCATGCAAAAGCCTTCCCACGTCCCTCCCTTGTGCACCATTTGAATGGATAAAGATTGATTAGTTGGCCATTCAAATTCAAATGATGTTTGAATTTGAATGAGCAACTAATCCCATGCGCCACCTTATCCACTTGTGCGCCACTTGCTCTACACGAGAAAAAGTTTCTCGTGTAAACTCTCCATGCACAAAGAACCCACGCCCCCTTCTTCTCACTCCAAGAGTGGATAAAGATTGGTTGGTTGGCATTTGAATTCAAATTCGATTTGAATTCAAGTGAGCAACCACCTAGCTTTATTCTCTCACGCAGTGAAAATGCTGAATAGATGCGGTCTTGCACCATTTTAAAAAGAAAGAGAAGGTGGGGCATGCGCATATCTAATCCTAGAGAGAAAGGGTGGCATAAAAATGGCCTTCTACATGAGAAAAGAAAAAAGAAAAGAAAAGAAAAGAAGAGAGAAAGGGCGCAGGGTCTTTTGTGAGTACCCTAGGGTTTCTGCTTAGGGTTTGGGAAGTGAGAAGGTGAGCTACGAGTGTCCTGAGCCCACCAAATTTTAGAGAGAACTTCATCAATCTCTCAAGTTCCTTTGTTGATGATCCAAAGTATCCGAGGAGTCGGTAGACACTGATCGAAGGAGTTCGATCAGCATCGACCATCGAAAGGATTCTGCAACGAACTAGCATTCGTGAGGAGCTGATCAGATCGAGAGCTTCGTGTGGATAATCTACAGAGGCTAGACATACTGTGTGACTATATTATGATGATCAGACCTTCTCGACAGTGATCAGACTGCAGCGATCGACTACCTGCACGAAGGTAATGTGTTCTGAACATATAACAGTAAAATGTTTACCATAGAATTCGAAATTTCAAATTTAAATGCATGCTATATATATCATATTTAGATCCTTGTGTAGGGTTAATACATGTTAATTAATTAGATTAATTAATAATTTTTACTATAAAATTATAATTTTGAAAAGGTTTTAAAATTATCGTTTTACCCCTACACTGAAATTCACTTCAAATGGTATCAGAGTCAGGTTCTAAAATATGATATACATTTGCATGCGTAGATTAAGTAGTAATCTAAAAGTTTAAATTTGAAATTTAAAATTTAAAATTTATTTAAAATTTTAAATTTTAAATTTAAAATTTAAAATTCAAAATTTGAAATTCAAAATTTGAAATTCAAAATTTTGAAATTTGAAATTTGAAATTTATTTGAAATTTGAAATTCAAAATTTAAAATTTAAAATTTGAAATTTAAAATTTAAATTTTGAAATTGGTATATTTAGATATACTTGATCCAAGTAGCAAGTAGTCTAATTGGGTTGGTTGTCATGGTCGTCCGATCATAGGAGAAAAGTAGGGTTTAAAGGCCCTCTCCTCCCATTCGATGGGGTCTCCTATGGCGATAGGGGTGCCGAGTGATTATATCCCATGTAGACGAAGCAGTGAAAGGACTTAATTATAAAGATTTTATTGCAAAATTTATTATGAATGTATTAGATTAGATCTAAAGGAATATTCATAATTTATTTTGATTGAGTTATTTTCTGTTATGTAATTAGTAATAAGATTGCTGTTTATGAAATGTGCTGATCCATTTGTGAAATGAGTCAACACATTTGGTGAACAAAAAATAAAACCTTTCAAATTTAAAAATTATTTTCGAAATGCCAAACCCTAATCCATCAGCCCAAATACTTAATTAAAAGAATTTAGTGTTGTCTAGTTGGTCTAGAATTATGAATTAAGACCTAAGATAATTGCATAAACTTGTGGGTCAATGGGTTAGATGGATTAGATCCATAATTGGGTTAGACCTAAGGTTAGCTTAAAGAAATGGACTAAATTAAAGTAATTGGTCAAATCTAATCAAAAGTTGAATTAGATTAGGTCAAGGACACTCTAGACTCAACTCCAATAGTTGTAGTTGAATGGGTCCATGTCTTTAATTAGACCAAGATGGACTTAATTCATAGCTATGTGGTGGAACCCTATTTACTAAGTTGATCAAATTAAAACTAATGAATCGGTTGGTGTCTAAGGTAAGTTCGGCAGTCTGACCAGTGGTTTTTAACTGGAAGCTACTCACATTGATTCGATCTCTGACGAGTTAATGGCATATCCTTTCCACTGATCTCACTTACATGGCCAACCTGGTAAGTTAGGTTTTGATTAGATCACTTGGTGATTAGGGCTCACCCATGTCATTAGGTAAATCAGTGTGACTGATTTAAGTGCTCCTAATGCTGGCTTTAATTAAATCCTTTTTAATTTGACTTGGTGAAGTCAGTGGGAGGTTTGAAATTGGCTGGTTAATTTTTTCTCTTCTATCCTTTAATAAAATCCTCAAAAATTATTAGGTCCCTAAAAATGATTAAGTTATAGTGATAACTAAGTCATAGCCTCCCATTAAGTGAGTGATAATGAGTCCATTAGTTTAATAATCACTAGAGGCCCAAAGGCCTGGTGCTTATTGACTAATGGAATTATCATTCATAATATGATCATTTGGTTGAGTCTTTCTGATGGTGGTCAGGTTGGCCGGCCAAAGTCGGGCCTAATCATTTATTGATCAGATTCACCAAATCAAGTCATGTTAATGGTTGGACCTAACCAGATCTTTTCAGTGGAGGCCAAAGCCTACTGATTAGAATCTGGAGCAAAATTAATTACTAGAAGTTGTTTAGAGAAACAACTGATTATGAACATACCCATAGATGCACATGGGTTGACCAACCAAAGTTGGGCTCGTGTGTGGTCTGTGTGGATTCTAGTACCCACTAAGAAATTAAAGTAATTCCTCGAATTGGAGGTTGAGGCTACCAGTTCATAAAAATACTGGAAAAAACTTTAGACTAAAGTCCAAGTCTTTAGTATTAATAATTTATGTATTAATAAAGGTCTGGTTTTTCTTTATGCAGCTATGGCCACTACCCTGTCACTCTGGTCATTATTAGATAATGATAAGCTCATGGGACCTAATTTTGATAGTTGGTATCAAAAATTAAAAATCATCCTTGAGCATGAGCGGATCCTTTATGTAGTAACGGATCCGGCACCTGAGGAGCCAGCCCCGAATGCTAGAGGGACGGTCCGAGACACTAATCAGAAGTGGCTTAACGACCGCACCACCGTTCGATGCATAATGCTGGCGGCAATGAATGATGAGTTCAGCCGCAGGTTCAAGAATGCCCAGTCGCAGGAGATGCTTCAAATGTTGAACGACTCCTTTGGTATGCCTGACGATGTTGAAAGGCACAAAACTAGTTATGCCATTTTTAATGCTCGGATGAGGGATGGGGCCTCAGTCACCGATCATGTACTGTACATGATCGAAATGATTGAGCACCTAAGTAAACTGAGCTTTTCCTTGCACGAGCAGCTCAGTAAGGATGCGATCCTTAATTCTTTGCCTAAGTCCTTCCTCCCCTTCCTTACTCATTTTCGAATGACAAAACCTGCAGTAAACTACCACGGCTTGATGGGGTTGCTGCAGAATTTTGAGAAGGACCACTAGCTCCATAAAGAGTCGGTGAATGTTGTGGGAGGGTCTTCTTCTGATCGTCGACCCTTTAAGAAAGGAAAGAAGAACAAGAAGAAGAAGAATAAGAAGGTGCAGCTGCATGTTGGGACATCTGCACAGGGTCAGACCAAGAAACACAAGCTCGACCAGAGCCAGGTGGAGTGCTTCTTTTGCAAGAAGCAGGGGCACTGGAAGAGGAATTGTCCTCTATACATTGCCTCCCTGGATCCGAACAGGCCGAAGAAGAAGCAAGGTAATTATATGATAACACCTTGCAACTTTTTCATTTGTGATACTACTGCCTGGGTATTGGATACCAAAAGCCCTTATCATATCTGTAATTTGATGTAGGGTTTGTAGGTCAGTAGGAGATTTGATGAAGGCGAGAGGTTCCTAAATGTTAGAGATGGAAGCAAAGTTTCAGTTCTAGCTTTAGGAATCATGAACCTTGTAATCAACTCTCGTAATGTAATTCTGAGTGAATGTCACTATTGTCTAAGTTTTTTATTAAATATTATTTCTGTAGGCCTTTTGGCCATATACAGTTATAAATTTTTAATAAAAAGAAATGTTTGCAATATCATTTTGAATGGTGTTACAATATTTATTGGACAACTAAATAATAAAATTTACTTACTATCACAGCCTGTTAATATGGTTCAAACCTCCGATAAATGCCCTAGAATGGATAATATGTCAAAAGTCTACCTTTGGCACTGTAAGCTAGGTCATATCAATAAGAACTGGATAAACAGGTTGGCTCAAGAAGAAATTCTTGAAGTTGGTGATTGTGAATCACTTCCAACCTATGAGTCCTGTCTTCTTGGGAAGATGACCAAGTCACCTTTTACTGGAAAAGGTGAGCGAGCCAGTGAACTCTTGGGTCTGGTACATTCTGATGTATGTGGACCCATGAGCTCAAGTGCAAGAGGTGGATATTTCTACTTCATAACCTTCACAGATGACCTATCGAGGTATGGGTATGTCTACCTAATGAAGCATAAGTTGGAGTCGTTTGAAATGTTCAAACTATTCTGAAATGAGATAGAAAAATAAACTGAGAAGTGTATTAAAACTCTTCGATCTGATCGAGGAGGTGAATACCTTTCCAATGAGTTTCTGACATATCTTGGAGAGAATGGGATTCTCTCTCAGTGGACTCCTCCTGGAACACCACAGCATAATGGTGTGTCTGAAAGGAGGAATCGGATCTTGTTGGACATGGTTCGATCTATGATGGGGTTTGCTGGTCTGTCGATCTCCCTCTGAGGATATACACTCGAATCGGCTTGTTATCTTCTAAATAGGGTTTCGAGTAAGTCTGTAACCAAAACACCATATGAGATATGGATAGGACGTAAGCCAGTACTCTCGCACCTTAGGGTTTGGGGGTGTCTGGCTTATGTTAAACATTTAATTACGGACAAGCTTGGACCTAGGTCTGACAAGTGTTATTTCATAGGGTACCCAAAAGAGACCAAAGGATATTATTTCTACCTAGCTGATGAGCAAAAGGTGTTTGTCAGCTTTAAGGCAATCTTTTTGGAAAAGGAGTTCCTTGGTGAAGGGACTGTTGCCTCTAAGGTCGAACTTGAGGAAGTTCGGTAGGTGAAAAATCGACACAAGTTGCTGAACCTTAACCGAATTTGGTTAGATCAGATCCAGAGCCCATTGTTCCTGCACCCTTAAGGCGGTATGGTAGAGTACCACATCAACCGGACAGATACTGTAGTTTCTTGGTCCGAGACGGTGATCCTGTCGAACTTGATGAAAACGATGAGGATCCGATCACCTACATGGATGCAATGCAGAGACCTGACTTTGAGAAATGGCTAGAGGCCATGAAATTCTAAATGGAGTCCATGAAGGTCAATGATGTGTGGACATTGGTTGACCCACCCGAAGGAGTAAAATCCATAGGGTGTAAGTGGATCTTCAAGAGGAAGAGGGGCACAGACGGAAAGGTGGAGACCTATAAAGCCCATCTGGTTGTCAAGGGATATCGTCAATGTTATGGTATAGACTATGACGAGATATTTTCTCCTATGGCAATGCTCAAATCCATTTGGATTATGCTTGCTATAGCTACCCATCTGGACTATGAAATCTGGCAGATGGATGTGAAGACAGCTTTTCTAAAAGGAGGGCTGGATGAAGAGGTGTATATAATACAACCTAAAGGGTTCACATCCACAGATGAGTCTAAGGCGTGCAGACTACAGACGTCCATTTATGGACTTAAGCAGGCATCCCGGAGTTGAAACATACATTTTGATAGGATGATCAAGATGTATGGCTTCGTTAAGAATGGAGAAGAGCCCTGCATTTATAAGTGGGCTAATGGTCCAATAGTGGTATTTCTTGTATTGTATGTGGATGATATTCTCTTAATTGAGAATGATGTCCCTACATTACAAGGAATAAAGATTTGGCTGTCATCACAGTTCTCCATGAAGGATCTGAGAGAAGCTTCCTACATCCTAGGGATGAGGATCTATAGGGATAGATCTAAAAGGTTGCTTGGCTTATCCCAGTCCATGTACATTGATACTATACTGAAGAGGTTCAGCATGAAGAATTTCAAGAAAGGCTATCTACCGATAGGCCATGGAATTTCTCTCTTGAAGAGGGATTGTCCGACAACACCTCAAGAGAGAGAGCGTATGAGTAAAATTTTATATGCTTCGACAGTGAGATCTATCATGTACACCATAACATGTACACGATCAGATGTGGCATACTCACTAGGGGCAGCGAGTAGATACCAATCTAATCCAAGGAAAAATCACTGAAAAGTTGTTAAAACCATTCTGAAGTATTTAAAAAATACTAAGGACCAGTGGCTTGTTTATGGTGAATCAGACTTGAGACTTATGGGGTTTACAGACTCCAATTTTCAGTCTGATCATGATGATAGCAAAAGTGTGTCAGGATTTATTTTTACCCTTAATGGTGGGGCTGTCTACTGGAAGAGTTCCAAGCAGCACACTATGGCTGATTCAGTTTGCGAGGCAGAGTATGTCACTGCATCAGATGCTGCCAAAGAAGCGGTGTGGCTGAGAAAATTTCTCACCGAGCTCAGAGTAGCACCCTCCCTTGTTGGTCCAGTTCTGCTCTACTGTGACAGCTCTGGAGCCATTGCTCAGGCGAAGGAATCGAAGGCACACCAGCGGACGAAACATATTCTGTGCCGCTACCATCTTATTCGAGAAATCATGGATAGAAGTGACATCGACCTTTAGAAGATCGACGGAAAGAAGAACCTGGCCGACCCATTCACTAAAGCCATTGCGGTGAAGGAGTACGACGACTTCAAGTCGAAGATGGGTATTAGATACTGCACCGATTGGCTTTAGGCCAAGTGGAAGATTGTTGGGAATAGTGTCCCAAAGCCAATCGTCAGCCTGTTGACGGTTGTGCTCTTTTTTGTATTAATATATGAATTATAAATTAATAAAAATTATTTTGATATTTTTCATCATAAATTATTTTATCTTCTAATGAACTTCGGTGTTGTGGTGAAGTCCTTAAGAGTATTTAGACTAGACAAAGGAAGATTTGTCGTTTAGTCCTTAAACCTGTTCGTGACCAAATGATACATTGTTACCAAGGACAATAATGTTTATCAAGCATAGGTCGTTGTCTGCCATATGGGTTGGTTGTCCTCTTAACCAAGGAGTGTGGAGACACAGGTATGGCATACAGGTGAGATGTAAGGGTACATCTGCACTGAACGTGACCGACTCCGAAGCTTTTTTATGTTGTCAAGATTTGCTCTGATGGGATATGGGTATAACTATCCCTTCAACCTGAGACTGCCACAGTGACTTGCAAGCAACTCACTGCACTTAGGCACTGGATTACTTGAATTTTTAATTCAGTGACGGAAGGCTGCTGGGTGTAGTCAAGTACTTGACTTGTCGGTGCGTGTGTCAAGATGGGATTGACCACTCCAGTTCAGGAGTTGTGTATAGTCGTATTTTAATTTAGCAAAATCTTGGCCAGGGTAGTCCTAGTGAGGAGTCACAGGACTGTTTGAGTTGAGCATGATTCGGATGATCTGATCAGGGTTGATAGTTTAACCCTAAGTCATCCTATACACAGGGGTCAAAAGGGATGAATTATACAGTAACCATATTCATGTAGGTTCTGAATGTTGCGATTGTGACTATTCGACCTATCTGGATATCGGCTACCATTACTAGATGGTCACTTCAATTAGTACAGGAATTGGTTCCTGCACTATCGGCTTAGGTTCGAACCTATGGGGTCACACACATTAGAGGTTCCTATCTAATCTGATGGCTGGTGAAGAGTCCCACTGGACTGGGACTCTTAGACCAAGAGTCCTAATACTTGGGGACTTTGAGTTCTACGTGTCTAGGATTCTGTGATGGAGAATCAGGATTCTCTGATCATGAGTTCCACACATTTTGGGTATCGGGGTCAAGAGTCCCACTGGTTTGGGACTCTTCGATCAGGATTTCATATCGATGGACTTTGATGCCCGATTGCCCATTGAATTTGGACTCAGTATTTATGAGAGATTTAATTAGTGATTTGATTATTAATTAACTCAATTTGATTGAGTAATTATTTTTGGATCAAGTCCAATTGAATTGGATTCAGTTGGGTTTGACCCGATTAGGTTAAGAGTTAACCTAATCGCCAAGGTGGTTTGGTCCCTGATCTGATCAGGGGTTGGGCTTAGTCAATTTCTGATTTGATTAGGATTTTATTGAGCCTAATTAAGCCTAATTATGTTGGATTTAATTTAGTCTAATTGTGCCTAACCTATTTTAATAAAGTTGGTTCAATTAGGTTGATTTAATATTTGAAACCACTTTGACTTATCTCCCTGCACCACCTCACCCAACTGTGCCTATTTGAATTCATGAGAAACAAGTTCTCATGAATTTTCTCTCATGTAGAAGCCTTCCCATGCCCCTCCCTTATGCGCCATTTGAATGGATAAAGATTGATTAGTTGGCCATTCAAATTCAAATGATGTTTGAATTTGAATGAGCAACTAATCCCATGCGCCACCTTATCCACTTGTGCGCCACTTGCTCTACACGAGAAAAAGTTTCTCGTGTAAACTCTCCACGCACAAAAAACCCACGTCCCCTTCTTCTCATGTCAAGAGTGGATAAAGATTGGTTGGTTGGCATTTGAATTCAAATTCGATTTGAATTCAAGTGAGCAACCACCTAGCTTTATCCTCTCGTGTGGTGAAAATGCTGAAAAGATGAGGTCTTGCACCATTTTAAAAAGAAAGAGAAGATGGGATGTGCGCATATCTGATCCTAGAGAGAAAGGATGGCATAAAAAAGGCCTTCTGCATGAGAAAAGAAAAGAAAAGAAAAGAAAAGAAAAGAAGAGAGAAAGGGCGCAGGGTCTTTTGTGAGTACCCTAGGGTTTCTGCTTAGGGTTCGGGAAGTGAGAAGGTGAGCTACGAGTGTCGTGAGCCCACTAAATTTTTGAGAGAGCTTCATCAATCTCTCAAGTTCTTTTGCTGATGATCTGGAGCATCTAAAGAGTCGACAGACACCGATCGAAGGAGTTCGATCAGCATCGGCCATCGAAAAGGTTCTACAACGAACTAGCATTCGTGAGGAGCCGATTAGACCGAAAGCTTCATGTGGATGATCTGCAGAGGCCAAACATACTGTGTGACTGTATTGCGATGATCAGACCTTTTCGACGGTGATCAGACTGCAGTGATCGACTACCTGCACGAAGGTAATGTGTTTTGAACACATAACAGTAAAACGTTTACTATAGAATTCAAAATTTTAAATTTAAATGCATGCTATATATATTATATTTAGATCCTTGTGTAGGGTTAATACATGTTAATTAATTAGATTAATTAATAATTTTTGCTGTAAAATTATAATTTTGAAAAGTTTTAAATTACCGTTTTACCCCTACACTGAAATTCACTTCAGTAGGATCATCTGCCCATCCCTCAACCTCCTACTCTCCTCAAGACCCTGCATAGAAGTGCACAAATGAGCACTAGAACTACAGTCAAGCATCCAACTGGATGTAGAAGAAACTGTAAGATTAGACTTTAAAATGAGCATACCTCTAGAAGGACCATCCTTCTTGTTCTTCAGGATGGTCAGGTACTGAGGACAGTTTCGCTTTCAATAGCTGTCTGATTGGTAGTGAAAATATTTTCTCTTATCAGCAGTCTTCTTTTTCGGTTCTGTCTTCTTCTTCTTGCCATCCACCTTCTGCTTCTTCGTAGACTTCTTTTTCTTTCCAAAAGACTTTCTCTTGGAAGAAGTCCACTCCACAGTAAGAACTGAGCCTTTTGAACCCTTCATAGAAAGCTCAGCCGTAACCAGCATGTTCATTAACTCGGCCAAGGTACACTGCATCTTATGCATATGAAAGTTCATGATGAACTGACCATATGCATCGGACAAGGACTGAAGGATCACATCAATCTGAAAATCCTTGTCTAAGATGATATTGAGCTTCTCAAGCTCCTCAAAATCCTTGATCATTATCAAACAATGATCTTGGACTGACTGCCCATTATGCATCTTGGCCTTAAAAAGTCTTTGACAGACTTGATACTTGGCCGCGCGACTCTGTTCACCAAACAACTCTTGCAGGTGAGTCAACATTTGGCGGGTAGTCAAAATGTTCTTATGTTGGCACCGCAAGTCATCAGACATTACACCCAACATGTAGTATCTTGCTTTGTTGTCATCATCCATCCACTTTTTCAGAGACGCTCTCTGTTCAGCAGTCGGACGTGCTGGCATGGCAGGTAGATCTTGGTCCAAGACATGAGTCAATTTTTTGGAATCCAGAACAATTCTGTAGTTCCTCAACCAGTCCTTGAAATTGGATCCAGTTAGTCTATGGGTGTCTAGAATTTTGGTCAGGGGGTCTGTGGCAGACATGTTTCCTGTAGAGAGTCAAAAATTTTTAGTTAGATTTTGTAATCAGACTTAACCAATTTATTTAGGGGTTTTATTTTTAAATAAATTAGGCTCCCACTATTTTCTCAGATCCCTATACTCCCTTGGTAGAGATGTGAAAATCTCTGTGATCAGTGATTTTTAGTGGGTGGTGCGGTCTCACCGACTGGCTCACCACCTCACCTAACAATTATTGGTGATGGGTCAACCAATGAGTAGACAACTCTTGTCCAATGATTCTCTAATCATGGTGTACCCAAAACTTGATCTCTAATTCATGAAGCTCACCGTGTCTGGGATATTGCTCCAATCCTTAGTTAAGTCAGACCCACCATTTGCACAAGCTAGATTCCTGATTGGGTCCCTCACCATATTCGAAATATTGAGCCCAACCCACCCTCTAATTCGTAGCATCCATTGCCTAATGGACATGGTTGCATCTTCCCGGTGCAACTGAGCCACTGTAACCAGTCGAGAATAATCAATCCCGGAAAGGGCCCGCATATCCACAATGGTGGAAGACCTAGACTTAATATTTTTTTAGGAGGATTTAATTTATGTCTTATTAAACTTGACTTGACATAGTCATAACAATTATGACTAACCTAGTGGCATGGGTTAGCTCGAATTGTTAGCCACCTCTAATTAGAACTGAGTCGACACATATGGCCAGGTAAGTGAGACCGATGGAAGGGATATGCCATTAACTCGATAAGAACACATTCGAGTCGAGTAGCTCCCAATTAAAAACCCGTCAGTCGCATCTTCCCAACTTATCTTAGATACCAAATTATCGAACCAGAACTAATTGGGTTAGCCTACAATCCAAGCTCTAACCACTGAGCCAAATTAGGTCTTAACTTGATCGAGTCACATCTAAATATGATTCGACCTTGATCCAGACTTAATCCTATTAGGCTGGTCAATTATTAGCTTTCATGTTCCCACCTAACCAACTCTTGATTCAGTTTGATCAACCGCTAGACCTAATTGAGCTACCCAAGCTTGAACCCAATTTATTAAAATATCTTAGATCTGAAATTTTCAATTTTAGAACTAACTTAATTTCATAAGCTTAATTCATTAATTAAGTTTGGATTCATAAACAAAGCATGTAAAATAAATCTTAGGGTTTCAGGATTTAGGATTTTGCAGAAAAGTAAGTTTTGATTTTTGATTAAGGATGAACGCGTGGCACCCCTACACATTATATGAACACCCCATTGAATGGAAGAGAGGGTCTTAAAATCCTACTTTGTTCTTATGATCAAACGGCCATGAGGAACACCTTAATTAGAAATATAAATTTAACTACAAAACTAGTTAGATCTAAATTTACATATCTCATATACAATTTAAGATCTAACTAATACATGCTTTGCATACATCTCATGTATCAAAAATTGATCTAATTAACATACTTTCAGATCTGATACATCACATGTAATATCTAAAAAATAGAATTTAAATTGAACTATTCAAAATAAAAACTATTCTAGACAAGTTACTAGAATAATTCTACAACTAGTCTAGGCATGCAACAGATCAATTTAATGAAATAATTAAAATTTTATTTTTTATTTTTGATCTAATTATAATAATTATAATATCAAAAAAATAAATAAAAAATTAGATTTAATTTATATTTTAATCTCATTAAAATATAAAACTTAAGACTATTCATGGATTCAACTAATCCTAGTCTAGTCATGCATCTCATGCATGTTAGATCTTCTTAGATTTAATTTTAAATATTTTGATTTCAGATCTTATCATATCTGATGTGATATTTGAAATCTTTAATATCAAATAAATAAAAATTAAAATTAAATCTAAATTAGATCTGAAATAGAGCCAACAACTTGGCTTTGATACCACTTGAAGGGAGGAAAATCGCTTTTCCTCATAGGATCTTCCAGATTTCATCAAATCTGGGGTGGAATAATTTTAAAAAAAAATTATTCTATATATATTTTAGATCTAAATCTCTAAATATAATATTCATATCTAATATTAAGTCTAAAATAAATCTAAAAGAGATGAGGAAATAAGTAATACCTCAAGGGTAATCTGATTACCCTGTAGATGATCTCTACACAGCCCGAGGTTCTGATGTAGCCATGCAAGTACCTGACCTCTATCGATATCCACTCAGATAGGACCTGGAACATCTTCTCCTTATGAATCTATGCTCCAAAAATCAGATCTCTATCTGATTTGGAAGTTCTTTAGAACTCCTTCTGAAGTTGGAGCAGCAGCCTGTCGAAGATGTCCTGCAGCCTTCCTGTTCCAGGCATCACCACGCCTTGGATCTTTGCCAGATAGACATCCAACTCTTTGGACGTGAAGAGGGGAGGAAGGAAAATAGGAAGGATATAGAGAATATGGGAGGGGGTGACAGCTATTGGGTTTTGTGCATAAAACAACTTCTATCTCAAAACCCTAAGCGCAGCAGGGTTTATATAGACCCTTTATGCTGCGTAGTGCCACATCATTCAACCAATCAAAAAATTCCAATAAATTTTGAAAAAAATTTAAATGGTGGAGTGATGTCATTTGATCATACCAGATAAAAACCTCACCTTATCTCCAAAATATGGCACCAACATTGGATAAGCACAAATAGAGGTGGCGCCCAAGAGTTTAAATTGATCAAGACTCTCTAATCCTTATCCACTTGGGGCGCCCACTTTAATCTAATTGGGCTCACACCATAATCTGATTATGGCATGCAATTTGATGTGGCTTGATTTATGGACACTCCACAAACATTCTCCAATGAGCCCTCTTCAGTTTAAGACCCATATGTCAACTTTTGACAGATGTCCTAAAATAAAATTGGCAGGTGCTAGAAATTAGCAGGTGTTGTCTTAAATTCATCTCATAAATTAAGACAAGCCTTTTCTGAGCTGGGCAAGCTTCATTTAGACTGAGAAAAATCTTTTCAAGGTTCTCTAGATGAGTCAAATCATATTTAGTTCAGTAGAGATAGAAAAGATTACACGAGGAGAAAGTTAGGCTCAATCATGTGCTAGCACGATTTTCTTGAACCTAATTGGATCTTATCCAAATCAATTGGGTTAGCCCAATTGATGACATTCAGACCCTAACCCTTGTTTGTATGACCTAGTTAGGTTCAATTCCATATGGTAATGAGACATGTCATGATCTCATCATCGACATCATCGAAACTCCTTTCGATGGACCATAACTCTTCTGATTCAGACAATTAGAATGATCGATCATTAATATCATTCTAATTGCTCCCAAAATCCACTAGTGACACCTAGCAGTATGTGGTGGCAATCCATCAGAACTGAAGATGAACCTCTCGGTGCAGCTACCTGTGTGATTGAGTTCCTCTATCATGAGTCCAGACTGAATTAGGGTTAAGGTGAACTCATCAAACCCAACATCAGTCATATGAATCAATCGATCGATCCGAGTTCGATGTGAAACCTTAATGGAAAATTCTTTTTTATTTTTTTCACTCTGTCATGGCCATGGACTTAAGGACTCGATCTTTCAATTATCATAGGACTACTCCTCTCATCTACCGAGGTTGATAGATCCCATCTTGGTGCGACCTAGTTCCTACAATGAATATGCTACAGCCAACATACACCTCAAGGTTTTGAATGGCTAGGAGACCAAGTTATGGTGTAGTCAAACTATAACACACTCAAGGTGAACTGTCGATGCACCTTAGGTCAAAGAACTAGACACACAATTGCAGCATCGAGCTAGTCATCGACAAGAAGGTAGAATCCCTTATGACTGCTTGATATGATCACGCTCAGTACTCTCATTCTCAACGAATATCTATACTCTCACTCCGGTGTCTCGACACCATAGACTCAAGATACATCTACCTTAAGAAAGCGATCGTACACCAACCTTTCAGATCGATCACCATCCTCGTGATGATCCTATGATTAGGAGCTGTTTATGAGTTAGTTATGTAAATTCATGCCTTAAATTTTTAACTCTTGAAAATATGAATTGACATTCCTACTAACTCAAAGGATGTATCACAGACACAATGTACTCAATGTGATAGAAGAATAACCCATTTATTGATTTATAGTCAAAATTATAAATTTGCCCTTAGATTTGTACAGGAATGTGTCAGTCAATCTGGCATCTAGGGCACACATCTAACAGTGGACCCCTCTTGGAACACCATAACATAACGGGGTGTTGAAGAGAAGGAATCAAACTTTGTTAGACATGGTCTGATCTATGATGGGCTTTGCGAGTCTGCCAATCTCTTTTTGGAGATATGCTCTAGAAACTATCTGCTATATTTTGAATAAGGTGCCCAGCAAGTCTGTTGATAAAACTCCATATGAGATATGGACTAGGCATAAGTCGGTGCTCTCACACTTTAGAGTCTGGGGGTATCCAGCTTATGTCAAGCATTTAAAGATAGATAAGTTTGGATCGAAGTCCGATAGATGCTTATTCGTAGGGTATCCAAAAAAAACTAAAGGGTACTACTTCTACATCGTTGTAGAACAAAAGGTGTTTGTCAGCAGCCGGATAGTCTTTTTAGAAAAGGAGTTCCTTAGTGAATGAGCTAATGTCTGTAAAATTGAACTTAATGAAGTTCATGAGGTGGAAGGACCGATACACATAGAATTGGATTTAATTGAAGAATCAAATTTGGAGCCAGTAGAGGCACCATTAAGGAGATCCAGAAGAGTACCACATCAGCCAAATAGATACTATGATTTCTTGATCTGGGATGGTGATCCCATTGAACTTAATGAGAATGATGAGAATTTGATTACTTATATGGAGGTCATGCAAAGATCTGACTCTTAGAAATGGCTTGAGGTCATGAAGTCTGACATGGAGTCCATGGAGATTAATGGTGTATGGACACTAGTTGATCCACCCAAAAGGATAAAACCCATAGGGTATAAATAAATTTTCAAGAGAAAAAGAGGAGCGGATGGAAAGATAGAGACCTATAAAGTCCATTTAGTTGCCAAAGATTACCATCAACATTATGGTATTGACTATGATGAGATATTCTCTCCTATGGCAATACTCAAGTCTATCGGGATTATGCTTGCTGTCGTTGCACATTTAGATTATGAGATCTGGTAGATGGATATCAAATCCACTTTCCTTAAAGGGAAGCTAGAAGAAGAGCTGTATATGATACAACCTGAAGGATTCATATCCACAAATGAGTCGAAAGTGTGCAAGCTGAAAAGGTCTATTTATGGACTTAAGCAAGCATCTAGGGGTTGAAACATGTATTTTGATAAGGTGATCAAAACGTATAGCTTCATTAGGAATGGAGAAGAACTTTGCGTCTATAAGTGGGCTTTCAATTTTATAGTTATCTTTGTTGTGCTGTATGTGGATGACATACTGTTACTAGAAAATGATATCCCAGCTTTACAGAGTGTGAAGCTGTGGTTATCATCATAGTTCTTCATGAAAGATTTGAGAGAAGCATTCTACATCTTGGGGATGAAGATCTATATGGATAGATCTAGAAGGTTGCTTGGATTGTCCCAATCCACGTACATGAATACCTTATTGAAGCAGTTCAACATGGATAATTTCAGGAAAGGCTATCTTCCGATAGGCCATGGGATTACTCTTTTTAAGAAAGATTATCCGACAACTCCTGAGGAGAGAGAATATATGAGCAGAATATCATATGCTTCGGTAGTGGGATCTATCATGTACGCTATAACATGTATGAGATCAGATGTGGCCTATTTACTAGGGATAGTTAGTAGGTACCAGTCTGATCCGGATGAGAAGCATTAGAAGATTACGAAAGTATTTCTTAAGTATTTGAGAAATACTAAAGACCAATGGCTTATCTATGGGGACACTAATCTGAAACTTATGGGATATAGTAATTTTAGTTTTCAGTCAGATTGTGATGAAAGTAGAAGCGTGTCGGGCTACGTATGTACCTTGAATGGAGAAGTTGTTTGTTGGAAGAGTTTCAAGCAACATACTATGGTTAATTCTATATGTGAAGTGAAATATAATGCTGCATCGAATGCTGCAACATGTTCTACACCGCTATCACCTAGTGTGAGAGATTGTGAACTGAGGTGACGTCGAGCTTCAGAAGATCGATAGAAAGGAGAACTTAGCCGATCTCTTCACTAAAGCTCTCAGGATCAAAGAGTTTGATGACTTCAAATGGAAGATAGGTGTAAGATATTGTCCCAATTGGCTTTAGTCCAAGTAAGAGTTGTTAGAAATTGTGTCCTAAAATCAATCGTATGACGATTGAGTTCATCTTTGTATATGAATTATTGATTAATGAATAATAGTTATTTTGATATTTTTCATCATAAAGTTACATCTTCCTTAAACTCTTGTGCTGTGATAAAATCTTTAGAACTATACTAGTGTGCGATAAAGAGAAGATTTATCGTATAGTTCTTAAATATGTTCATGACCAAATGATATGTTACTATAAGACGATGACATTTATTGAGTGGAGATCGTTGTGTGCCATATAGATTAGTTGTCCTCTTAATCAAGGAGTGTGATGACACTAGCATGGCATACAAGTGAGATATAGGAGTACATCATCACTGAGTAAATGACTCACCTACTGAGCATTCTGTTGTCAAGAGCTGCTCGTAAAACATATGGGTATAAATATCTTTCAGACCTAAGATCATCATAGTGACTTGCAAGTAACTCACTGTGCTTTGGTGCTTGACTATCTGAATTTCTAATGTAGTGACAGAAGGCTATTGGGTACAGTCAGATTTACTTCCACTACTTAGATACTTAGAAAATTTTTGAGCTTTACAACGAAACCATAGCGATTTTGTAGCAGTAGTATCAAAGCATAGGTTCTGATATGATCATGAAAATCTTTCAGATCTAAAATTTGATTTATAAAAATCAGATCTGAAGGTTAGTTTGATGATCTACTTATTCTAAAATAAGGTTGTCCTTGCATAACCCTATTATGCTGAAGGATTGTCCTAAAATGATGTAGAACATCGATTAAGATTAGATCTGAATTTTTTACATGCTGTAATATGATTATAGGATTATTTTTTAGATTTAAAATTATTTTAGACCTAAAATAAATCATGAATTATTCAGATCTAAAATTAATTTTAGATCTGAAAATATTAATTTGGGTTTAATTTGGATCTAGTATGATTGCTGAAATTTTTCTTACATGCATTGATTCATAGTTATTGTTCAATGTTTGACATGTGAAAGATAATTAGATCTAATTTTTGATGATTATATATGTGATATGTTAGATTAAATTTTTAGCAGCTTAGTAATCAAATTGAGATAGCCACCATGGCCATCCGATTATAAGATGATGAAGGGATTAAAATTTCTTTCTTGTCCATTCGATGGATTCTCTCTTCGAACGTGTAGGGGTACCGACTGTGATATTTCCCATGAAGATGAACAGTGAATAAAAAATTTATATATGATATATATTTTAGATTTAAATCAAATTATGCATGTATTTTTATGTATTTTAGATCGCTAAAATATTATATTTGATATATTGTTTGGCACACGATCCAAAACTTAATTTCTACAAAATCCTAAATCCAAAACCCTAGGCTTTGTTTGCATGAAAATATGAAACTACGATTGGTATGCTTGTGGAGTCAACTCGATTCTCAATTGGGTCGACTTGAGTGCTTGGTGAGTTGACTTAATTTATTGAAGTCAACTCGAGACCCTGGTAGGTCAGCTCACACAAGGGTTCTTTTATTGAAGACTCTATATGCCTTACTTGATGAGGAGTATCTCAAGAAGATACCCTCATCCAACTTAGCATCAATTTTTTTCAAATTATCTTTTCCATTATTAGGTATAAAATATTTACACCCAAAAAAATGAAAGTAGTTAATATTTGATTTTCTTTCTTTCCAAAGTTCATATGAGATTTTCTTTAAAATGGGTCTAATTAATACATGATTTAAAATATAGCATGTGGTATTGATGGCTTCCTCCTAGAAATATCTAGATAAACTATTTTCACAGAACATTGTGCATGCCATTTTTTCAAAGGTGCAATTTTTCTTTCTACCATCCTATTTTATTGAGGTACTTTAGGTGCAGAAAAATTATGATCAATTCCTTTATCATTATAAAAATTTTCAAAATATTGATTTTCAAATTTGATACTATGATCACTATGAATGCAAACAATAGATATATCCTTTTTATTTGAAACTTTATGATAAAATTTAGTAAATGCATTGAAGGCTTCATCTTTTTATGCTAAAAATATTATCTAAATAAATCTTGAAAAATCATCTATAATAACAAGACCATATTTTTTATCTCCTAAACTTGTGATCCTAGTGGGTCCAAATAAATCTATGTGAAGCAATTCTAGAGGTCTAGATGTTGAAACCATACCTTTTGGTTTAAAAGAGTTCCTAGTTTATTTTCCAAATTGACAAGCATCACAGATTCTATTTTTTTCAAAATTTAATTTTGGTAAGCCTTTAACAAGATCTTTCTTAATGAGTTTTGAAAGTAAATTCATACTTGCATGACCTAGTTTATGATGCCACAACTAGCAAGTCTCATTGACTTTGACATCCATTGCAACAAGACATTGATCATTCTTTATGTATAGATCATATAGACCCACCATGTAGACATTATCATGCCTATGTGCAGTAAATATGATGCCATTGTCATTGGGACTAGAAACTATACATAACAAAGACTCAAATATTATTTTAAATTTTTTGTCACAAAATTGACTAATGCTAAGTAAATTATGTTTCAATCCTTCAACTAATAAAACATTTTGAATAGATGTGGAGGGAGTGATATGGATGTTACCGATACCAATGATACACCCTTGTCCATTATCTCCAAATATAATCACTCCTCCATCCTTAGATTCAAAACTGACAAATTATGATTTGTCACCCATCATATGTCTTGAACAGCCGCTATCAAGATACCAGAACCTTTTTCTTTCACTAACTGCAAGACACTCCTACAAAAAAAAATCAAGTATAGTGTTTGGGTATCCAAGTCATCTTAGGTCCTTTAGGGTTAGTTCTCATGGTTCCATTTAGAACCCAAATTATTTTAACCATACTTTCATTTAATTTTCTAAAATCACATGTATAAGATTTATGGCCTACTTTTCCATAGCAAAAATATGAAACATTTGAAAGAGGATTTGATGAGGCTCCAACAAATTTGAGTTTTGAATCCCAATCCAACCTTGTTAAAAATAGATTTTCATTTATTTAAAAGCATATGCAGTTTTTCAAAACCATAAGTAAATTTATCTACAAAAGGTTTAATTTTCTTTAGTTCATCATTTAAGTTCTGATTTTCATAAGTTAGCAAATCAAGTTTTTTAGAAATTCTTTCCCTTTCATGAGTAAGTTCACAATTTAGCTTTTTCAGTTCTTTATTTTTCAAATTTACTTTCTCATATTCAGTCATAAGTTCTGAAAATGCATCTTTTAATTCATCAAATGTAAAGTCTAGAGTGTTTTTAGCATTGATCTCCTTTTGGTGTGCCATCAAGCAAAGATTTGCCACCTCTTGTATTTCTTCTTCGGAGCTTGAGTCCTCACTATCGCTCTAAGTAGCCATCATTGCTTTCTTCTTAAACTTTTTAGATAATTTCTTGAAGAGAGGGCAGTCCATCCTAAAATAATCAGGTTTCTCACATTTGAAACAAATGGGCAGCTCCTTCTCCTCTTTTTTCCTCCTTATCTTTGCTTGGTTCAACTTTGAAGGTCTTCTTTTTGAAACCTTACTTCTTATTTCTCATGAACCTCTTAAACTACTTTGTGATCAAGGCCAAGTCTTTTTCTTCATCTTTCTCATCGGACTCATCGCTTTCATCATTCTTGGAGGTAGTTGTTTTGAGTGCGATAGTCTTTTTCTTCTTGATTTCTTCCTCTACATTTTGCCTCATGGTTAACTCATGAGTCATTAAAGACCCAAAGAGTTCTTCTAGTGGTAGTTTGTTGGGGTCTTTGGCTTCTTGTATAGCGGTGACTTTTGCTTCCTGAGCTTTCAAAGGAGACCTAAGAATTTTACGAATAAGCTCACTGTTAGTATAAAACTTTCCTAAACTTTTCAAATCATTTACAATATTAGTGAATCTAGTAAAGATTTCCAATAAGTGTAATTTGTTTCATTGAATAAAGGTGGACGAATATTCGATTGTCCTTCAGCAAGAAATACACTCATTTGGATTGTCATTTGATCTTAACTCTTGATCGTTAGATCAAATATAAGTGAGTACCAAGCTCTGATACCACTTTTTGTCTAGCAAGACAACCCAAGAGGGGGGTGAATTAGATTTTCAAAAATTTTAATAATATATGTGTTGTTTTTGTAAAACAGTGAAGTAATAAGGAATGCTAAAAGTTATGCTAAAGAGCAAGTAAGCAGCAAACAAACACCATAATTTTTATAGTGGTTTGGTACCCCAGCATTTACATTCACTCCCTAAGATCCACTTGAAAACTTTACTATAATCTGTCCAAGATTATAGTCGGATAGTTTTTTCGGGTTTACTATACAAAACAAAGTTGGTTTTATACCAGTTCACCAACCACAACCTACACAAAGCCAACTCTTGACTTATAATCTAATTTTCAGACTTGGATAGGCCTATCTCCTAGCTTCAAAATCCAATTGAAGCTAGTTATAATGAAAGATGAAAGAAAAGAACAATAGAACACTAAAGGTCCTTTAATGAGTAAATGATTGTCGTTGAAGCTTGACTCTTCTTTTATGGAAGCTTTTGGAAGGATGACCTTATTTTTTTGCTAAAAAAAATCTCTTGATTTGATATTTCAAGTGGTTGAAATTGAATGCTCTCTTTTCAATGCTTTTTGGACTTTTTTACTTAAATTTTGCTTCCTCGCTTTGATTCTCTTATCTTATCACTTCAAATAGTTGTTGGAGACTATAAACCACCATTTGAAATCTCAAAAAGTCATTTCTAACCATTAAAGTTTAGAAATAGTCATTAGAAGTATTTCTGCATAGTTCTAAAAATTTTGTAGAACTAGTCGTTGGAACTCGAGTCGACTCGGATTGGACTCGAATTGACTCGAATGGCCTTCGAGTCTACTTTTCTGAAAACATGTCTCTTTATCTTTTTTCTATAACTTTGACTTGAGCAACTCGAGTTGACTCGAGCCGCCGCTCGGTTCATTTTAAAAAATTACAGTTTTGCCATTCTTCATTCAAGTCAACTCGACTCAAGCTTGAGTCAACTCGAGGGCGTGCTGGCTGAAAAATTTTACAAGTCAGTGCTATTTTTGCTCACTATTTCAGCTTGAGTTGACTTGGATCAACATTGAATCGACTCAAGGTGCCCTCCAGTGAACTTTTTGTAGACTTTTTCATTTGAAATGTTCTTCGATTCCAATCTTTGGACACCCTTCTCCAACTTTATTTTAGCTATGTGTCATACTCAAAAGCTTTCAGATTTTTTTCATTTATTTTTTATTGCACTTTTGAAAATTATTCTCTTAATACTCTATAATTTTTTTGAAATATAATCTTAAAGAAATCATCAGTCCAAATATATACTCAAACATTTTATTATTCACCAAAATCAATCCTTGAGGTTAACATAAATAAACTATTAATATTAGCATATCCATAAAATCATACTTGTCATGACAATATATGATTTACATAATATCTTACACTTGATCCTTAATTTAAGAAAATATAGAATCATTGATGTCAAATATTCTCTTTATATTTTTTAAAGTCTTAAGCATTGAAAGCATTTGGTAATTTGAAAACAAGTAAGGAGTATTGGGGTTACTTACCTCATCTACTTTAGCTCTTCAAAATTCATTAGACAAATTTATCAAACTTATTTAACATATTAAGAATATATTTAATTCCTATTCAATAAATTCAATCATAAGGAAAGAAGATTGTAGATTGGATGGTCAATCCAATAGACTGTCTAGACATTAAGACACTTTAGGACCTTTCAGTCCAGAGTCAAATCTAAGTGACTTGATCAACAAATCATAAAGCTTGGAGTGGATCAAGATCAAGATCGATCAACATGTTTTATCAATAATAGATTTTCAAAGATATTCAACATGGTAGGGATAATCGGTTTGATAGACTTTTAGGATATCAACAAAAAGAAGGGAAACTGTTTCTCTTCGGATGATCCAGATTGTATCTAAAAATATTTTTATTAATCTACATAAATGAGGATCAAATTTTTATCTGATTAGCAATGGAACTAGAGATCAAATCTCAAATAATCTGAATTAAACCTTCATGGAGGCCTGGATGTGCAGACCCTTTACTTCGCATGCACGTCAGACGTCATAGGAAAGCGAGATGAACTCCGATCTTTGCAACCCAATCAAATGAGGAAGATGTGCTGGTGTGACACCTCACACCAGTAGGTGGGATGCCTAAGGAGGGCCCATGCCAAGGACAAAGGGGTGGCACCAAGGGGAGATGCTAAGGATGAGAAGAAGGAACCTCTCTCTCTTCTCACGCCTCTCTCTCTTTTTCTCTTCTTTCAATCTGATTTATTTGCTATGCATTCATAGGTAGAGACCATTTATATTTATAGATGATTCTCATGATCCAATAAGTATAGGAGTCCTAACTCAAATCTGATTTGAATCAATCTAATACTCATGAAAGAAGGATTCCAATATGAGATAGAATTGCCATCACATATGACAACCAAATTGCACCCAATCCCTCACCCACATGGGATGCCCCAAACCAACACCATTCTAGGTGTTGGTCAGCTCATATGAGAGAAAAATCTTAATTAAAGAAGAATTTCTCATATCTCATCCAAAATAGATCCGATTCGAATCTAATTCAAAGCTGGTTCGAAATAATTTCAAAAAACTGTCAATCCCAAACTCTTTAGGATTTTTGTACCCAGTCTAACTTGAATTTTGAACTCAATTAAGTTTAATTAATTCAGATCTAATCTAAAATTAATCAATACTCAAATCTAATCTTTTATATATTCTGTTGGTGCAAAAATCCGCTTGCACCGGAGAAGCTGGAGTCGCGGTCGCCGTCGGGACCTGCAAAAGAAGTCTAAATCGGAGGTGGAGTTGCTCCGACAAGACCCTCCGATGCTCAAGTCAGTTCTCTGCCTCAACAAGAATGGAGTGCTCGAATGGAAATTTTAGCAGAGTTTCTAGGTAAAAGTGAGAGCTTAGAGAATAACGTATCTGGGGTCTCCCTTTTATAGGCGGAGGGGGCAACAAACTGATAGCGATGCCTGTAACCGTCTAGCAGTGGGCCACCTAGAGTCAGGGAAAGTTTGTTGCAGAGAGTAGTGGAGTGGACCCGTGGCTATCATCGGGGCGTGCCACGTGGAGTCCGCCATGGGGAGCGGAGCGACGTCCGTTGTCGCGACTTGCCAGAGAATGGAAGAATCACGCGGTATCTGTCGCAGGAAGTGGAGCAGGATTGTGGCCATTATTATGACCTGCCAGGGAGTGATGGGGTCGCATGGAATCCATCGCAGGAGGTGGAGCAGAGTCGTGGCTGTTACTGCGGCCTGCCAGGGGGTCCGGGCCTATCGGTCGGAGTTCGGCTGGGGTGTCTGACGGAGAGAGGTGGCTAGCTACCCATCTGAGAGGAGCTTGGAGTCCGACTCTCATAGGAGCCCAGACGGAGTCTTCTTTCAGTTGAAGTCAGGGATGAAGTCTGGCTCCCGTAGGAGTTCAGACGAAGTTTAGCTGCAGCTGTAGTCGTGGGCGGAGTCCGGCTCCCGTAGGAGTCCAGGTGGAGCCTGCAGACAAAGTCATGGGAGAGGTCTGGCTCCCGTAGGAGTCCGGACGGAGTCTGCAAGTGAAGTTGTGGGCGAGGTCCGGCTCCCGTAGGAGTCCGGACGGAGTCTGCAAGTGAAGTTGTGGGTGAGGTCCGGCTCCCGTAGGAGTCCGGATGAAGTTTACCTGTAATTAAAATCAGGGACGAAGTCCGGCTCCCGTAGGAGTCCGGACGAAGTTTACCTGCAGCAGGAGTCATCGGCAAAGTCCGGCTCCCGTAGGAGTCCGGGCGAAGTCTGCAGGTGAAGTCGTGGGCAAGGTCCGGCTCCCGTAGGAGTCCGAATGAAGTTTACCTGCAGCAGGAGTCGTCGGCGGAGTCCGACTCCCGTAGGAGTCCGGACGAAGTTTACTTGCAGCTGGAGTCATGGGCGGAGTTCGGCTCCCGTAGGAGCCCGGGCGGAGCCTGCAGGTGAAGTCGTGGGCGAGGTCCGGCTCCCGTAGGAGTCCGAACGAAGTCTGCAAGTGAAGTTGTGGGTGAGGTCCGGCTCCCGTAGGAGTCCGGACGAAGTTTACCTGCAATTAAAATCAGGGATGAAGTCCAGCTCCCGTAGGAGTCCGGACGATGTTTACCTGCAATTAGAATCAGGGATGAAGTCTGGCTCCTGTAGGAGTCTGGATGAAGTTTACCTGCAGCAGGAGTCATCGGCGGAGTCCGGGCAGAGTCTGCAGGTGAGGTCGTGCGCAAGGTCCGGCTCCCGTAGGAGTCCGGACGGAGTCTGCAGGTGAAGTCGTGGGCGAGGTCCGGCTCCCGTAGGAGTTCGGACGGAGTCTGCAAATGAAGTTGTGGGCGAGGTCCAGCTCCCGTAGGAGTCCGGACGAAGTTTACCTGCAATTAAAATCAGGGACGAAGTTCGGCTCCCATAGGAGTCCGGACAAAGTTTATCTGCAATTAGAATCAGGGACGAAGTTTGGCTCCCGTAGAAATCCGGATGAAGTTTACCTGCAGCAGGAGTCATCGGTGGAGTCCGGCTCCCGTAGGAGTCTGGGAGGAGTCTGCAGGTGAAGTCGTGGGCGAGGTCCGGCTCCCGTAGGAGTCCGAACGGAGTCTGCAAGTGAAGTTATGGGCAAGGTCTGGCTCCCGTAGGAGTCCAGACGAAGTTTACCTGCAATTAAAATCAGGGACGAAGTCCGGCTCCTGCAGGAGTCCGGGCGAAGTTTACCTGCAATTAGAATCAGGGATGAAGTCCGGCTCCCGTAGGAGTCCGGACGAAGTTTACCTACAGCAGGAGTCGTCGGCGGAGTCCGACTCCCGTAGGAGTCTGAGTGGAGTCTTCAAGTGAAGTCGTGGGCGAGGTCCGGCTCCCATAGGAGTCTGGACGGAGTCTGCAGGTGAAGTCGTGGGCGAGGTCTGGCTCCCGTAGAAGTCCGGACGGAGTCTGCAAGTGAAGTTGTGGGCGAGGTCCGGCTCCCATAGGAGTCCGGACGAAGTTTACCTGCAATTAAAATCAGGGACGAAGTCCGGCTCCCGTAGGAGTCCGGACGAAGTTTACCTGCAATTAGAATCAGGGACGAAGTCCGGCTCCCATAGGAGTCCGGACGAAGTTTACCTGCAGCAGGAGTCGTCGGCGGAGTCCGACTCTC
>NC_026003.2:68411976-68471531 GCF_000442705.2 Elaeis guineensis
TCTAATGGTGGTTAGGTGAGCCAACCAAAGTTGGGCTTAATCATTCGTTGGTTAGATACACCAAGTATGATCATGTTAATGGTTGGACCTAACCGGATCCTTATAGTGGAGGCCAAAGCCTACTGATTAGGTTTCTGGGGCAAAATTAAAATTACTAGAAATTATTTAGAGAAATAATTAGTTATGAACCTACCCTTAGATGTACATGGGTTGGCCAACCAAAGTTGGGCTTGTGTGCAGTCTAAGTGGATTCTAGTATCCACTAAGGAATTAGGATAATTCCTCGAATTGGAGGTAGAGGCTACCAATTCGAATAAAATAGTGGGAGAAATCTTTTGATTAAAGTCCAAATCTTTAGGTTTAATGAATCAATTACTAATTAGGTTATGATTCTCCTTTGTGCAAATATGGCCACTTCCCTATCGCTCCAATCATTGTTGGACAATGATAAGTTAGTGGGACCCAACTTCGGTAGCTGGTACCAAAAGTTGAAGATAGTCCTGGAGCATGAACGGATCCTATATGTGATAATGGATCCTGCACCTGAGGAGCCAGTTGTCAATGCACGTGGAACAGTCAGAGACACTTACCAGAAGTGGCTCAGTGACCGGACCACGGTGCGCTGTATCATGCTGGCTGCCATGAGCGACAAGTTCAGTCATAGATTTGAGATGGTTCAGCCAAAGGACATGCTTCAAGTGTTGGATGATGCCTTTGGCACACCCGATGACGTAGAGAGGCATAAGACTAGTTGTGCCATCTTCAACGCCAAAATGTGGGATGGTGCCTCTGTCACTGATCATGTATTGTACATGATCAAGCTGATGGAATGATTGAGCAAGCTCGGCTTTTTCTTGTATGAGCAGCTTGGGAAAGATGCAATACTGAACTCGCTGCCCAAGTCTTATCTCTCATTCCTCACTCATTATAGAATGACAAAGCCTAAAGAGAACTACCACGGGTTACTAGGGTTGCTTCAGAACTTTGAGAAGGATCACCAACTTCACAAGGAGTCGGTAAACTTAGTGGGAGGTTCATCTTCTGGTTCTCGACCCTTTAAGAAAGGAAAGAAGAACAAGAAGAAGAAAGTGAAGAAGGTGCAAGTTCAGGCTGGGACATCTGTGCAGGGTCAGACCAAAAAGATCAAACTCGATAAGAGTCAAGCTGAATGCTTCTTTTGTAAGAAGCGAGGACATTGGAAGAGGAACTGTCCCCAGTACATTGCCTCCCTGGACCCGAACAGGTAGAGAAAGCAGCAAGTTGTTGCTGGACAAGGTATTTATATGATAACTCCTTGCAATTTTTCTATTTGTGATATAACTGACTGGGTATTGGATATCGGTAGCCCTTACCATATTTGCAATTCGTTGCAGGGGTTGCAGGTCAGTAGGAGATTCAAGCAAGGCAAGAGGTTCCTGAACGTTGGAGATGGAAGATCAGTTCCAGTTCTAGCATTAGGAATCTTGAAACTTGTATTTGAATCCCATATCGTTGTTCTTAATGATTGTCATTTCTGTCCTAGTTTCTTTTTAAATATCATTTCTGTAGGCCTTCTGGCCAAAAATGATTATGAAATTTCAATAAAGAAATAAATTTGTAATATCATTGAGAATGGTGTTACTATTTTTTGTGGACATTTGAACAATGGTGTGTATATGTTATCACAACCTGTTAATGTAGTCTTTTCAACTGGCAAGCATCCTAGATTAGATAGTGTGTCAGATATCTACTTATGGCACTGTAGGCTAGGTCATATAAACAAGAACAGAATAAACAGGTTGACTCAAGAGGGAATCCTCGAAGTTAGTGATTGTGAATCACTTCCAACCTGTTAGTCCTGTCTTCTTGGTAAAATGACCAAGTCACCTTTTACTGGAAAAGGTGAGAGAGCTACTGAGCTCTTGGGCCTAGTACATACTGATGTATGCGGGCCCATGAGCACAAGTGCTAGAGGTAGATATTTCTACTTCATAACTTTCACGAATGACCTATCCAGATATGGATATGTCTATCTGATGAAATATAAGTCAGATTCATTTGAAATGTTCAAATGATTTCAAAGTGAAGTAGAAAAATAAACTGGAAAGAGTATTAAAACTCTTCGATCTGATCGAGGAGGAGAATACCTTCCTAATGAGTTTCTCACATATCTAGGAGAGAATGGGATTCTCTCCCAATGGACTCCTCCGGGAACACCACAGTATAATGGTGTGTCTGAAAGGAGGAATCGGACTCTGTTAGACATGGTCCGATCCATGATGGGTTTTGCTAGCTTGCCGATATCCTTCTGGGGATATGCACTCGAATTGGCCTGTTATCTGTTAAATAAGATTCCAAGTAAGTCTGTAATTAAGACTCCATATGAGATATGGATAGGACGTAAGCCAGCACTTTCACACCTTAGGGTCTGGGGGTGCCCGACCTATGTCAAATAATTAGTCACAGACAAACTTGGACCTAAGTCTGACAAATGTCATTCATAGGGTACCCCAAAGGGACAAAAGGATATTTTTTTTACCATGTTGATGAACAAAAGGTGTTCATCAACCTTAAGGCAACTTTTTTAGAAAAAGAGTTCCTTGGTGAAGGAACCGTTGCCTCTAAGGTTGAACTTGATGAAGTTCAACAGGTAGAAGGACCGACACCAGTAGCTGAACCTGAGTCAGATATGATTAGATCAGATTCGGAGCCCAATGTACCTGCATCATTAAGGCGATCCGGTAGAGCACCACGTCAGCCGGATAGATACTACGGTTTCTTGATCTGGGATGGTGATCCCATCAAACTTGATGAGAATAATGAGGATCCGATCACCTATATGTTTGCAATGCAGAGACCTGATTCCGAGAAATAGCTTCAAGCCATGAAATCCGAATTGGAGTCCATGAAGGTCAACGATGTATGGACATTGGTTGACCCACCTGAAGGGGTTAAATCCATTGGGTGTAAATGGGTCTTCAAACGAAAGAGGGACACAGACAGAAAGGTGGAGACCTATAAAGCCCGTCTGGTCGCCAAGGGGTATCGTCAACGTTACGGTATTGACTATGATGAGATATTTTTCCCTGTGGCAATGCTCAAATCCATTCAGATAATGCTTGCAATAGCTGCCCATCTGGATTATGAGATCTGGCAGATGGATGTAAAGACAGCTTTCCTGAATGGAGAGCTGATCGAAGAGGTGTATATGATACAACCTGAGGGGTTTACATCCACAGATGAGTCCAAGGTGTGCAAGCTTCAGAAATCCATTTATGGATTGAAGCAAGCTTCTTGGAGTTGGAACATGTGTTTTGATAAGGTGATCAAAATGTATGGCTTCATTAAGAATGGAGAAGAGCCCTGCATCTATAAATGGGCAAATGGTCCAGTTGTGATATTTCTTGTCTTGTACGTGGATGGCATTCTCTTAATCGGGAATGATATTCCCGCACTATAGGGAATAAAAGTTTGGTTGTCATCACAGTTCTCCATGAAGGACTTGGGTAAAGCATCCTACATCCTAGGGATGAAGATCTATAGGGATAGATCTAAAAGGATGCTTGGGTTATCCCAGTCCATGTACATATACACTGTGCTGAAGAGGTTCAGCATGAAGAATTCCAAGAAGGGCTATCTATCGATAGGTCATGGAATTTCTCTTTCTAAGAAGGATTATTCGACAACTCCTGAAGAGAGAGAGCGTATGAGTAGAGTCCCATATGCTTCAGCCGTGGGATCTATCATGTATGCCATGACATGTACAATACCAGATGTGGCATACTCACTAGGAGTAGTGAGTAGATACCAATCTGATCCTGGAGAAAATCACTGAAAAGTGGTTAAAGCCATCCTTAAGTATTTGAGAAATACTAAGGACCAATGGTTGGTTTATGGCGAGTCAGATCTGAAACTTGTGGGGTTCACAGACTCTAGCTTTCAATCTGACCATGATAACAGTAGGAGCGTGTCGGGTTATATCTTTACTCTGAATGGTGGAGCCATCTGCTGGAAGAGTGTCAAGCAGCATACTGTGGCGGACTTTGTTTGTGAAGCAGAGTTCATCGCAGCATCGGATGCCGCGAAGGAAGCTGTGTGGCTAAGAAAATTCATCAACGAGCTTGGAGTAGCACCCTCCCTCGATGGTCCGGTCTTGCTCTACTACGACAGCACTAGTGCCATAGCTCAAGCGAAGGAACCCAAAGCATATCAGCGGACGAAGCACATCTTGCGCCGCTTCCACCTGGTCCGGGAGATCGTGGATCGAGGTGACGTCGACCTTCAGAAGATTGACGGAAAGGAGAACCTGGCTGACCCCTTCACTAAAGCCCCGACGATAAAGGAGTTCGACAATCATAAGTCAAAGATGGGTATTAGATACTATGCCGAGTGGCTTTAGGATAAGTGGGAGTTGTTGAAAAATGTGTCCCAAAAAGCCAATCGTTAAGCTGTTGACGGTTGAGCAACCAAGTATTGTAATTGATTTGTTAATAAATAAAATATATTTGATATTTTTATCATAAGCTTTCATCTTCAAATGAACTCCGTTGTTATGATGAAGTCCTTAGGACTATTTAGATTCGATAAAGAGAGGATTTAACGATTAGTCCTTAAAATGGTTCACGACCAAATGATAGGCTGTTAATAGGGACGACAGCTTCTATCGAGCATAGGTCGCTGTAGGCCATATAGGTGGTTGTCCTCTTAACTAAAGAGTGTGGAGACACTGATATCGCATACAGGTGAGATGTACTGATACATCATCATTGAACGTGACCAACTCCAAAGTATTCTGCTGTCGAGAATGTCTCTGATGGGATGTAGGTATAAGTGTCCCTTAGACCTGAGATCGCCTCAGTGACTTGCAAGCAACTCACTGTGCTTTGGTACTGGACTAACTGAATTTTTAATTCAGGGATGGAAGGCTTCTGGGCACAGTCAAGTACTTACGAAGTCAGAGTGTGATCGAGATGGGATTGACCACTCCAAGAGTTGGAGAAGAATGAGTCACTGTATTTCAATTTAGCAAAACCTTGGCCAGGGTAATCCATCAGATGGATTTGATATTTTGAAATACAATGTGGATAACCTGATCAGAGTTGACAGTTGAACTCTGGGGTGTCCTATGATCATTTTTATCAAGGAGATGAATTATATGAAAACTATATCCGCATGGGTTCTAAGGATGTTGTTCTACACATTCGACCTATCCGATCGTTGGGTACCATTGCTAGATGGTCACTTCGATTGGTATAAAAATTTATTTCTATGCTACTGGCTTAGGTTCGGACCTATGAGGTCACACACATTAGAGTTCATGATCCGATCGGATGGTTGATCAATGATTAAGAATCGTTCTAGGGTTAAATGATCAATACGATTGATATTTAACCTAGTGCAAGTGTTGCAGGAGGATCGATTAGCAATTCGATTGCTAATTGGCTTAATTTGATTAAGCCAATGGGCTGAGATTAAGTCTAATTAAATATAATTTAATTAGATTTGGTTTGGGCTTGATTGGATCAAATCCAATTAGTTTATTGGATAAGCCAAGTGCAAGGAAAAACTAATCCTAGTTCAACTAAGAATTGGGTCAATCTAATTTCTAATTTGATTAAAAAATTATATTAGATTTAAATCTAATTTAATCTGATTAAATTAGGTTCTTAATTGGGTTAAGAGCTATTTTAATTGGGTTGATCTAATTTTGGTTTGATTTGGTTTGAGAAACCAAATTAAAACAAGTCATAAGATAGAATCCTAGTAAGACTAGGATTCCACCTTGCGCCACATAAGCCTTCCCCATGCCCTCTCTCTCATTCAATGCCAATCTCCTCTTATTTTGTGTAATAAAAGCCCTCTCCCAGGTCTCTCCCATGTTTACAAAAGTTTTTCTCTCTTCTTTCTTACATGGAAGGTGGTTTGGATCAAATCAAAGAGGAATAAGTTTGGATTTCGAATTCTATGAGATAGAGTTTTAGAAATTCAAAACTCTTTCAATTTTGCACCAAATTTATCCAAATTTTTTTTGGAATTTTTATGGCTTTTAAGGTACACATTGTGTACCATTTGTTGATAATCCATGCATGAAAATAAGGAGGAGGTGCTCAAGAGTTGGGCATCCCTTATCTTGCCATGTTTGGATAAGCCTTGACTAGGTATTTGACCTAGAGAAGGACTCTATCATATCTCTCTGTATAAAATGAGTTTATTTATGAAATTTTTGGTGAAAATAGATATTTGAGAGACATTTGAGCCATCCCAAAATCAAGGAAAAATACCTTTGGGTCGTGGAGATATAATAGACACAAGATAGGGTGTCTAGAGAGAAAAATGAGAAGAAGAAGAGGGTCTTCTTCTAGGGTTGTTTGTTTTCATATCTTTCCTCCCTCCATCTTGAGTTTCCTGAGAGCATCTTAGATCTAAAACTCCTCCTCCTACTTTTCATCTTTGGAAGAGTCCAAATCAAGAAGAAGGAGGCACCTGATCAACCATCAAAAAGGATCAGCGAAGTACTAGCATACTGTGCTGATTTCCTGAAGCAAGACTTCTGATCGAGATTCGTGGGCTCGTGTGGATGACTCCTAGAGGCCGGATGCATATGCAGCTTGCAACATCATCCTCAAGCCCAGATCAGCGAGGTTAGAATGTCTAACTTGCAAGGTAATAGATCTGATCTATTGTTTAATACATACATTAGATGTAGTATAGAAACATGTTGATATGATCAACATGTAGTTCATGCTGTATATATATATTTTAATTTATGATTTAATGCTATATAATAATCATGTAATAGAATCTTAGATCTAGAGATTCTCTGATTTTAAAAAATAAATTTTGATTTATTTTAGTCTTCCGCTGTATGATCTTGAAAAAGTTTCAAGATCCAACCCTGAAACCCTAGATCTGGTTCCTACAGGAAACTCTTTCCAATTGCATCTCATGTAATTCTCAATATTATTTCTTAGCTTCTAAAATATTATTAGCCTTGTGGTAATACAACAAGCCATAATATTTTAGTTAAGTAAGATTCTTCATTTCAATACAGTCAAATTCGAATATAACTGTCCTTGTGGTAACACAATAAAGCGGTTCATCCAAAACTTTTGTAAGCATCTTTTATGCACCAGGATTATATTATATCAGTCTTTATAACAAACCTTATAGTAACACAATAAGCTTGCCATAGTTCATGATGTAATATTAACCTAGCATGAAGGAAGGCTCCTAGTAGTATTTTCAACATTAGAATTTTTTCAATATTAAGATCGCTTAATCAAATTGATCAGATAAGTAGGTGGGGGTCCCCCCATTACTTTTTCTAGACATCAATAAATTGACCAGGTCAGTCAATGGAACCAATTAAAAAATCACCTGTAGCACTTTTCTAGACATCAGTTGATCAATTGATCAAGAATTGGTTAACTCGTTGTTGCATATCACTACTACTTAATATAATTTTTTAATGAGGGCTTCTTTGGTCTCATGCATATTCTAACTATATAATATTAATTTATACTAATATATATCAGTATTAAAATATTTTATATGTATCAGTGTAATATATGAACATTCATCATCCTAGGACAATCTTGCAACATAACCCCGTTATGCTAGGACAACCTTATGTCAGGATGATGAAGTGATGGATCATATATGCATCAATTCATATCATCATATGAAAGCATAATTTATAGACTAATAAATTTTATAGCATGAATCATAATATGTATCACATAATATATAATTGAACCAAACATGACCAACTCTGATACCACTGTAGGATTTTGGGGTGAACATGCACAGCAGAAGCATAATGGATTTCAAAAATTTAAAGTATAAAATCTTAAATATTAAATTCTTAAACTAATACCTCTTTGATGATTAACATCATATAATATTTATTCATAATAAAATTCAAGCTATAGAAGAATACCTGCAATGCTTAATCCAGATTTCGGTAGAACCTCCATCAGGCATCCAAGTGTTTGCCCTCCAACAGTGATCCACATAGGGCTATGATCAGGACACCAACTCTTTAGAATAATTCCTCCTCCAAAATTCTCACTCTAAAAATTTTTTTGGACAGTAAGACCTCAAGACCTTCTTTCCCTCCTCCTAGCCTTCCTATCCCTACCTTTTTTCTCTCCTTGTCTTCCTTAAATCTCTTCCTAGGCTCTTGTCCTAAAATTAGACTTGTTCTTACTATTTTTGAACTTATCCTAACAAGAGAAAAAAGAGACTAACTGAACAATAAGGAGAGTATGTAAGAAAGAAGAGAAGAAATTAAAAATCTGAATGAATTGAATCTTCGGTGTAGCCCCTTTTAAATAGTTAGCGATAGATTTGTTGGAAAATGTGTCCCAAAGCCAATCGTCAACCTATTGATGGTTGTGCTATTTGATGTAATTATATATAAATTAATTAATAAAATATTTATTTGATAATTTTTATCATAAGATTGTACATCTTCTATATCGAACTTCTATGTTATGATAAAAGTCCCTAGAACTATTTTAAATCGATACAGGAGGATTTATCGTTTAGTCCTTAAATGAGTTTGTGACCAAATGATATGCTATTACTAGGATGATAGACATATCAAGTGTAGGTTGTTGTATGCCATATAAATTAGTTATCCTCTTAACCAAAGAGCATGGAGACGCTGGTATGGAATGCAGCTGAAATGTAAGAGTACATTTCACTGAATGTGACCAACTCCGGAGTACTTTGCTGTCAAGAGTCACTCTGAAAGGATATGGGCACAAGTATCTCTCTAACCTGAGATCACCATGGTGACTTACAAGCAACTCACTATGCTTTGATGTCGGACTACCTGAATTTCTAATTCAAGATCAGAATGCTTCTGGGCATAATCTGAAGGGAAGGAAATAGTTTTCCTCCAGAATGCCCAGGTTGCATTTAAGAATTTTCTTTAATGTTCTACTTATTTAAGGATCAAATCTTTATCTCAATTATAGTAGAACCAGGGATCAAATCTCAAATGATCTAATATAAACTTTCATGGAGGCCTGGATATGTAGATCCTCTACTTCGCATGCACGTCAGATGCCGCAGGAAAGCAGGATGAACTCCAATCTAATTGGCTTCGCAACTCAATCAATCGAGAGATGAGATGAGATGATGTGACATCTCACACCAGTAGGTAGGATGCCCAAGAAAAATCTATGCCCAAAGAGAGGAGGCGGCAACAAAGGGAGGGATGTAGAAGATGAAGGACCTCTCTCTTCACACATCTGTCTCTCTCTCTCTTTTTCTTCTCTCAATTTGATTTGTTTGCTATTCTATTTTCTTTTATCATCCATAAGTAGAGATCTTTTCTATTTATAGATGATTCTCATGATCCAATGAGAGAATTTTTTATTCAAATCTGATTTGAATTGGTCTAATACTCATGAAAGAAGGACTCCTATATGAGATATAATTATCATCACTTATGACATCCACTTTTCACCCACTCCTACACCCACTTGGGATTCCTCAAATAAGCACCAAATTAATTTTTGGTCATACTTCATGAGTGGGTATTCCCAGTGCAAGTAGGAATACTCATATCTCATCCAAAATAGGTTCGATTCGAATCCAATTCGAAGCTGGTTTGAAATAATTTCGAAAGGCTGTCAATCCTAAATTCTTTAAGACTTTTGTACCAAATCTAACTTAAATTTTGGACTTATTTAAGTCTAATTAATTTAGACCTAATCTAAAATTAATTAGTACTTAAATCCAATCTTTCATATATTTCATGGATCATAGATAGAAATTGTTCATCCCTAGAATTGAACCTGAACCTCATGTTAGTGCTAGCTAGACATAGTCAACTCTTCAATCCCATTTGACTCATAACTCAATTCTCAATCAAGTTAGCTTATATGTTCAATCAAGTCAAGTACTTTCATATTGGATATATAAACATAGGTTAATTCCTTCTTACTTTGTCTGACTTGTGTGCGTGACTCCATAGGTTCAAACACTAAGCTGGTAGCATAGAAACTAGTTTCTGCACTAATCGAGATACCATCTAGCAATGGTTCCCAACATCCAGATAGGTCAAATTATCATAAAGAAATATTTCAGAGCCCATACTCATGGTTACCGCATAATTCATCTTTTTGACCTTGGATGCTCTAGGATGGTCTCAAGTTAACTATCAACCGAGATTGCTTCATCTACATTGTATTTCAACCTTTCAAATCCATCTCATGGATTACCCTAGCCAAGGCTTTACTAAATTGAAATACAGTGATACATCAACTTTAATAATCTAGAGGGATCAATTCCATCTTGATCCATATACAGACTTCGCAAGTACTTGACTGTACCCAGTAGCCTTCCGTCACTGCATTAAAAATTCAGATAGTTCGGCATCAAAGCACAGTGAGTTGCTTGCAAATCACTATGGTGATCTCAGGTCTGAAGGATATTTATACCCATATATTTGGTGAGCAGCTCTTGACAGTAGAATATTCAGCAGGTGAGTCACTTGTTCAGTGACAATGTACCCTTACATCTCACCTGTATGCCATACCAGTGTCACCATACTCCTTGGTTAAGAGAACAACCAATTCATATGGCACACAAACAACCTTCACTTGATTAACGTCATCATTTCGTAATGACGTATCATTTGGTCGTGATCTTATTTAAGAACTATACGATAAATCTTCTCTTTATCGTACACTAGCATAGTTCTAGAGACTTCATCACAGTACAAGAATTCAAGGAAGATGTCACTTTGTGATGAAAGATACCAGAATAACTATTATTCAATAATCAATAATTCATATACAAGGATGAACTCAATCATCACATAATTGATTTTAGGACATAATTTTCAACAACTCCCACTTGGACTAAAGCCAATCGGGACAGTATCTTATACCCATCTTGCATTTGAAGTCATCGAACTCTTTGATCCCAAGAGCCTTAATGAAAAGATCGGCTAGGTTTTCCTTTCTGTCGATCTTCTGAAGCTCGATGTCACCTCGATTCACGATCTCTCGCACTAGATGATAGTGGCACAAAACATGTTTAGTGTGATGGTATGACTTAGGTTCTTTCACCTGAGTTATGGCATTGGAGCTATCACAATACAGCAGGACAGGACCATCAATGAAAGGTACAACTCCCAGCTCGATAATGAACTTTCGCAACCACACCGCCTCCTTTGCAGCATCTGATGCAGCAATGTATTCTGCTTCGCATACAGAATCGGCCACAGTATGTTGCTCAAAATTTTTTCAGCAAACAGCTCCTCCATTCAAGGTAAATACCTAGCCCGACCTGCTTCTGCTGTCATCACAATCTGACTGAAAATTAGAATCAGTATATCCCACAAGTTTCAGATCAGAGTCTCTATAGATAAGCTATTGGTCTTTAGTATTTCTCAAATACTTAAGAATTGTTTTTGCAATCTTTCAATACTTCTCACCCAGATCTGACTGGTACCTACTCACTACCCCTAGTGAATAGGCCACATCTGGTCTCGTACATGTCATAGCATACATGATAGATTCCAATACCGAAGCATATGGTATTCTACTCATGCATTCTCTCTCCTCAGGAGTTGTCAGACAATCCTTCTTGGAAAGGGTAATTTCATGGCCTATCGGAAGATAGCCTTTCTTGAAATTATCCATATTGAACCACTTCAACAAGGTGTCAATGTACGTGGATTGGGACAATCCAAGCAACCTTCTAGATCTATCCCTATAGATCTTCATCCCTAGAATGTAGGATGCTTCTCCCAAATCTTTCATAGAGAACTGTGATGATAACCATAGCTTCACACTCTGCAAAGCTGGGATGTCATTTCCTAGTAACAGTATATCATCTACATACAGCTCAAAAAAAATGACCACATAATCAGAAGCCCATTTGCAGACGTAAAGCTTTTCTCCATTCCTAACGAAGCCATATGTTTGGATTACTTTATCAAAACGTATGTTCCAACTCCTCGATGCCTGCTTAAGTCCATGAATTGACCTTTTCAACTTGCACACTTTCGACTGTGAACTCTTCAGGTTGTATCGTATACACCTCTTCTTCTAGCTCTCCATTAAGAAAAATAATTTTGACATCTATCTGTCAAATCTCATAATCTAAGTGTGCAATGATAGCAAGCATAATCTGGATGGACTTGAGCATTACCACAAGAGAGAATGTCTCATCATAATCAATACCATAATGCTGATGGTAACCCTTAGCAACTAGACAGACTTTATAGGTCTCTACCTTTCTGTCCGCTCCTCTTTTTCTCTTGAAAATCCATTTACATCCTATTGGTTTTATTCCTTCGGGCGGATCAACTAGTGTCTAGACACTATAGATCTCCATAGACTCCATCTTGAACTTCATGGCCTCAAGCCATTTTTAAGAGTCGGGACTTTACATGGCCTCTATATAGGTGATCGGATCCTCATCATTCTCATCAAGTTTAATAGGATCACTGTTCTGGATCAAAAAATCATAGTATCTGTCCGGCTGATGTGGTACTCTATCGAATCTCCTTAATGGTGCCTCTACTGGCTTCAAATTTGATTCACCAATCGAATCCAATTCTGTATGTGTCGGTCCTTCCACCTCATGAATTTCATCAAGTTTAATTTTATAGATATTAGCTCCTTCACCAAGGAACTTCATTTTCAAAAAGACTGTTCGGTTGCTAACAAACACCTTTTGTTCTACAATAAGGTAGAAGTAGTACCCTTTAGTTTTCTTTGGATACTTTATGAACAAGCATTTATCGGACTTTGGTCCAAGCTTATCTGTCTTTAAATGCTTGACATAAGCTGGACACCCCCAGACCCTAAGATGTGAGAGCACCAGCTTACGCCCAGTCCATATCTCATATGAAGTTTTATCGACAGACTTGCTGGGCATCTTATTCAAAATATAATAGGCAGTCTCTAAAGCATATCTCCAAAAAGATATTGGCGACTGAAAAAGTCCATCATGGATCAGACCATGTCTAACAAGGTTTGATTCCTCCTATTGGGCACACCATTATGTTGTGGTGTTCCAAGAGGGATCCATTGTGAGAGAATCCCATTCTCTTCTAGATATATCAGAAACTCACTGGTGAGGTATTCACCTCCTCAGTGTGATCGAAGGATCTTAATGCTCTTTTCAGTTTGTTTCTCTACTTCAGTATGGAATTATTTGAACATTTCAAATGATTCTAACTTATGCTTCATAAGATAGACATACCCATACCTCGATAGATCATCTATAAACGTAATGAAGTAGTGGTATCCTCCTCTAGCACTTATGTTCATAGGCCCACATACATCATTATGTATTAGACCTAGGACATCACTGGCTCTTTCACCTTTTCCGTTAAAAGGTGACTTAGTCATCTTACTAGGTAGACAAGAGTCAAAGGTAGGCAATGATTCACAATCATCTATCTCAAGGATACATTCCTTGATCAACCTGTCAATCCTATATTTGTTCACATGACCACGCCTACAATGCCAAAGGTAGGATTCACTGACATTATCTATTTTATGGCATTTACTAGGTGTGTACATTATACTAACAGGTCGTGATATTATGTATATGTCATGTTTTAATTGTCCACACATAATTGTAGTATCATTCATAATGATATCATAAAAATTATCCTTTATTATAAATTTGCAACCAAGTTTGGCCAAAAGGCCTATAGAGATGATATTCATCATAAAGAAGGGACAATAATGATAATTATCTAACATGACACTACTAGACTCGAAGATAAGCTGCAAAGTTTTCAAGACCAGAACTAGAACAAGGCTTCTATCTCCAACGTTAAGGAACCACTTGTTCTCTCAAAATTTTCTACTTACCTGCAGTCCCTGCAATGAATTGCATATATTAATAGAACTTCTGATATCCAATACCCAGGTAGTAGTATTACAAATAGAAAAATTACAAGGTGTTATCATATAAATATCTTGTCAAGCAACCACTTGCCTCTTTTTCTTGTTCTTAGACCTGTTTGGATCAAGGGTGGCTATATAAGCAAGACAATTTCTTTTTCAATGATCCAGCTTTTTTTTCTACAGAAGAAGTACTCTACCTAGCTCTTGTCAACTTTTGACAGTTTACTCTGCTTACGATCGATGGCACAAGATTTTTGCACTTTTTTCTTTTTTCCTCTCCTAGAGGATCAACGTCCTATAGATGAACCTCCCACTAAATTTACTGGCTCCATTTGGAGCTGGTGATCCTTCTTAAAAGTTTGCAGTAACCCTAGCAAACCATAGTAGTTTATTGTAGGCTTTGTTGGGAAATGTGTCCCAAAAAGCCAATCGTCAAGCTGTTGACGGTTGAGCAACCAAGTATTGTAATTGATTTGTTAATAAATAAAATATATTTGGCATCTTCATCATAAGCTTTCATCTTCTAATGAACTCCGTTGTTATGATGAAATCCTTAGGACTATTTAAGTTCGATAAAGAGAGGATTTATTGATTAGTCCTTAAAACTGTTCACGACCAAATGATAAGCTATTAATAAGGACGACAGCTTCTATCGAGCATAGGTCACTGTAGGTCATATGGGTTGGTTGTCCTCTTAACCAAAGAGTGTGGAGATACTGGTATGGCATACAGATGAGATATACTGGTACATCATCATTAAACATGACCAACTCCAGAGTATTCTGCTGTCGAGAATGTCTCTGATGGGATATAGGTATAAGTGTCCCTTAGACCTGAGATCGCCTCAGTGACTTGCAAGCAACTCACTGTGCTTTGGTACTGGACTAACTGAATTTTTAATTCAGGGATGGAAGGCTTCTGGGCACAGTCAAGTACTTGCGAAGTTAGAGTGTGATCGAGATGAGATTGACCACTCCAAGAGTTGGAGAAGAATGAGTCACTGTATTTCAATTTAACAAAACCTTGGCCAGGGTAATCCATTAGATGGATTTGATATTTTGAAATACAATGTGGACAACCTGATCAAAGTTGACAGTTGAACTCTAGGGTGTCCTATGATCATTTTGGTCAAGGGGATGAATTATATGAAAACTATATCCACATGGGTTCTAAGGATGTTGTTCTATACATTCGACCTATCCGATCGTCGGGTACCATTGCTAGATGGTCACTTCGATTGGTACAAAAATTTATTCCTGTGCTACCAACTTAGGTTCGGACCTATGAGGTCACACACATTAGAGTTCATGATCCAATCAGATGGTTGATCAATGATTAAGAACCGTTCTAGGGTTAAATGATCAATACGATTGACATTTAACCCAGTGCAAGTGTTGCAAGAGGATCGATTAGCAATTCGATTGCTAATTGGCTTAATTTGATTAAGCCAATGGGCTGAGAGTAAGTCTAATTAAATATAATTTAATTAGATTTAGTTTGGGCTTGATTGGATCAAGTTCAATTGGTTTATTGGGTAAGCCAAGTGCAAGGAAAAACTAGTCCTAGTTCAACTAGGACTTGGGTCAATCTAATTTCTAATTTGATTAAAAAATTAAATTAGATTTAAATTTAATTTAATCTGATTAAATTAGGTTCTTAATTGGGTTAAAACCTATTTTAATTAGGTTGATCTAATTTTGGTTTGATTTGGTTTGAGAAACCAAATTAAAATAAGTCATGAGATAGAATCCTAGTAAGACTAGGATTCCACCTTGCGCCACATAAGCCTTCCCCACACCCTCTCTCTTATTCAACACCAATCTTCACTTATTTTATGCAAAAAAAGCCCTCTCCCAGGTCTCTTCCACGTTCACAAAAGGTTTCCTCTCTTCTTTCTTACATGAAAGGTGGTTTGGATCAAATCAAAAAGGAATAAGTTTGGATTTCGAATTCTATGAGATAGAGTTTTAGAAATCCAAAACTCTTTCAATTTTGCATCGAATTTATCCAAATTTTTTTTAGAATTTTTATGTCTTTTAGAGTATACATTTTGCACCCTTTGCTAGTGATCCATGCACAAAAATATGGGGGAGGTGCTCAAGAGTTGGGTGCCCCTTAACTTGCCATGTTTGGATAAGCCTTGACTAGGTATTTGACCGAGACAAGAACTCAATCATATTTCTCTGTATAAAATGAGTTTTTCATGAAATTTTTGAAGAAGATAGAGATTTGAGAGACCTTTGGGCCATCCAAAAATTATAGAGAAAGACCTTTGGGTCGTGGAGATATAATAGACATAAGTTAGGGTGTCTAGAGAGAAAAATGAGAAGAAGAAAAGGGTCTTCTTCTAGGGTTTTTTGTTTTCATATCTTTCCTCCCTCCATCTTGAGTTTCCTGAGAGTGTCTCAGATCTGAAACTCCTCCTTCTACTTTTCATCTTTGGAAGAGTCTAAATCAATAAGAAGGAGGCACCTGATCAACCATCAAAGAATGATCAGCGCAATACTAGCATACTGTGCTGATTTCCTGAAGCAGGACTTCTGATCGAGATTCGTGGGCTCGTGTGGATGACTCTTAGAGGCCGGACGCGTGTGCGCCTTGCAACATCATCCTCAAGCCCAGATCAGCGAGGTTAGAATGTCTAACTTGCAAGGTAATAGATCTGATCTATTGTTTAATACATACATTAGATGTAGTATAGAAACATGTTGATATGATCAACATGTAGTTCATGCTATATTTATATATTTTAATTTTTGATTTAATGCTATGTAATAATCATATAATAGGATCTTAGATCTAGTGATTCTCTAGTTTTAGAAAATAAATTTTGATTTATTTTAGTCTTCCGCTGTATGATCTTGAAAAAATTTCAAGATCTAATCCTGAAACCCTAGATCTGGTTCCTACAATTGGTATCAGAGCCTAGGTTCTTTATTACATGATTATTTATGCATACTTATATTATTTTTTTAGATTAGATCTAATTTATAATTTAATTATTAAATCTGAAATTAAAATTTTAGATCAATCACGAACTGCAAGGTTGTCCTGCTGTAAGGTTTACCCCTTACAGTGCAAAGGTTGTCCTAGTTTGTGTAGATCTATCTTTAATCATAAATTTATTAGATATGATCTAGATTAAATTTATAATTTATTAGATTTAAAAGATATTTAAATCTAAAATAAAATCTCTTTGTTAATAATTTTTGTGCAAAAAAATTATTTAAAGTTAAAATTGTTTCAATTACATGAATCTGTTTAGATTAGATCTAAAGTAGTTTCATATTTATTTCACTTGCATCTTGATTATGAATCAAACATTTAATATGGTTGGTAGAATCATATTGTAAAATTATTTTACAAATATGAAAATTATTTTTTGAAAAGCCGAACCCGACCCTCAGCCCAAAACTTAATTAAGAATTAAGAAATTATTTGATTAGGTTCTAGGATTGTGAATTGAAGAACCTAAGACACAAATCATAACACATTGGGTTAATGGGTTAGTGGGAATTAGGTCCATTAATTGGGTTAGACCTATGGTTAGATTAAAGATGGACTTAATTAGAGAATTGACTAAATCTAATCAATTGTTGTCTTAGATTAGGTCAAGGATTCTCTAGATCAATTACAATAGTTGTAGGTGGTCAAGTCCATGTCTTTAAGGAGAAGCAAATGAACTTGATTCTTGGCTAAGCGGTCTAGCACAAACTGTTAGAGGCCGGACGCGTGTGCCTTGACTAGAAATTTGACCTAGATAAGGACTCTATCATATCTCTCTATATAAAATGAGTTTCTTTATGAAAGTTTTGGAGAAGATAGAGATTTGAGAGACCTTTGGGTCATCCAAAAATCAGAGAGAAAGACCTTTGGGTTGTTGAGATATAATAGACACAAGTTAGGGTGTCTAGAGAGAAAAATGAGAAGAAGAAAAGGGTCTTCTTCTAGGATTTTTTGTTTTCATATCTTTCCTCCCTCAATCTTGAGTTTCCTGAGAGCATCTTAGATCTGAAACTCCTCCTTCTACTTTTCATCTTTGGAAGAGTCCAAATCAAGAAGGAGGCACCTGATCAACCATCAAAGAAGGATCAGCGCAGTACTAGCATACTGTGCTGATTTTCTGTAGCAGGACTTCTGATCGAGATTCGTGGGCTCGTGTGGATGACTCCTAGAGGCCAGACGCATGTGCGGCTTGTAACATCATCCTCAAGCCTGGATCAGTGAGGTTAGAACATCTAACTTGCAAGGTAATAGATCTGATCTATTGTTTAATACATATATTAGATGTAGTATAGAAACATGTTGATATGATCAACATGTAGTTCATGCTATATTTATATATTTTAATTTCTGATTTAATGCTATTTAATAATCATATAATAGAATCTTAGATCTAGGGATTCTCTGATTTTAAAAAATAAATTTTGATTTATTTTAGTCTTCCGCTGTATGATCTTGAAAAAGTTTCAAGATCTAACCCTGAAACCTTAGATCTGGTTCCTACAGGCTTCATCATTCTATAATGACTGAGAAAGGATAGGTAGGATTTCGGTAGTGAATTAAGGATAGCATCCTTGCCTAACTGTTCATACAATGAAAAGCCAAGTTTGCTAAGGCATTCAATCTACTCAATCATATATAATACATGATCAGTGACTGAAGCTTCCTCTCACATACGGGCATTGAACACTGTGCAGGAGGTTTTATGTCTCTCCACATCCTCAGGGGTGTCGAAAGACTCATTCAATATTTGAATCATCTCCTCAGACTGCACATCCTTGAACTTGCGACTAAGTTCATCATTCATAGCTACCCTCATCACTCAACGCACAGTCGTGCGATCATTGAGCCACTTTATGTAAGTATCTCTAGCAGCACGAGGAGCATTGGCTGCAAGTTCTTCAGATGCCTGATCTGTAAGGACATACAAAATCTTCTCGTGCTCCAACATGATCTTCAACTTTTGATACCAGCTATCGAAGTTGGGTCCGGTGAGCTTGTCGCTGTCCAACAGTGAATGGAGGGATAGTGTGTTGGCCATAACTGAGAGAAAAAAATATTAGCCTATTGGTATATAAATTTTTTTTTTTTAAATCCTGAAGACATGGACTTTAGTCTAAAGGTCCTCCCACTATTTTTTACGAATTGATAGCCTCTACCTCCAACTCGAAGAATTACATTAATTCTTTAGCGGGTACTAAAATCCACACAGACTGCATTCGGGCCTGAGTGTGGCTCGGCCAACCCTAGTGCAACCATGGGTAGGTTCATAACCAATTGTTTCTCCAAACAACTTCTAGCATTGGGTTTTGCCCTAGACTTTTTCTTCAATAGGCATGTGGCGCCTCCACTAAAAATCTTAGTTAGGTCCAACCATTAACATGACACATCAAGTGCATCCAACAAATAGATGTCCAGGCTCGAGTGTGGCTTGGTCAATCTGAGCATTGATCTGAAGGTACATCATGATAGTCATATGATGAATGATAATTCCAATACGTAATAGACACCAGGCGTGTAGCGCCTGCAATGCCTATTTAAAATATTGGACTCATTATCACACACCTTAATGGGAGGCAATGATCAAGTTATCTTATAACTTTATCACTTTATGGACCTAATAATTTAGAAAATTTGATTTCATTGACCTTAGAATAAGAGAAGAAGTCGACCTACAAGCTGCAAATCCTTCCACTGACTTCACCAAGTCATGTAAAGGATTAAACACAAGCTGGTCTAAAGACACCTAAATCAATCACACTGATTCACCTTAATGGCATGGGTCTGCACCAATCGACTAGTGACCTAATCAAAACATAATCTACCATATTGGCCAGGTAAGTGAGATCAACGGGAGGGATCTGCCCTTAACTTATCGTAGATGCATCTAGGTGAATAGCTCCCAATTAAAAACCACTTGATCGAATCTGCCAAACTTACCTTAGACACCAACTGGTTAATTAGTTTCGATTTGGCACACCAGAAGATTCGGGCTCAACCACAGAGCCATGATCATGGTTTATTTATTAGGGTCAAACATATAGACTTGATCAAACTTCAACTATTAAGATTGATTTAGAGAAATACTGATCTAATCTAATTTAACACATGATTAGATTTAATTAATTTCTCTACTTGGTCCATATATATTCCTAACCCTAGGTCTAACCCATGAAAAGGACCTGATTCATACTAACCCTTTGTTCATCATATTATGTGGTGTCTTAATGATCTTCAATTCTCAGTTCTAGATCATTATAACTTAATTCAAAATTAAGTATGTGAAACGTGTGTTTTAGTTTGTAGAACTATTCTACAAGGGTTTCAAGTTAAGCATACTATATGTTTCAATATATGAAAATAAATTTTCATAATATGTTTAACAATTAAACATACATAAATATTATCTAAACTTCATTCATACATCTCATGTATCATAACAACTTTTAGATCAATACCAATTACATTATATGTAATATGTAATTCAGATCTAAAATAATTTTATATCTGAATTTTATCCTATTATAATGAATTATAAATCATTTTAGATTTAATCTAAATATATTTACGATCAAAATAATACATAAAAGTCTATTTACTATTTTTTTTCATGAAACTGGATCACAACGATACCCCTACACGTCATAAGAGAACCCATCGAATAGGTAAAAGAGAGATTAATCTCTTCAATCTCTTATGATCGGATGGACTGGTGATCTCATCAATCCAAGTACTAGGCTACTAAGATCTAAAATCTAATTTTATATATAATTATATCAACATGCAATTATTGATAAAACTATTTTATATCATGAACATATCCTTGATCTCATCAATTATGTTCTTCATTTAATCCAATTAGATTTGATGTATCATATACTGTGGGAAAATTCAGTGCAGGGGTAAAATGGTAATTTTAAAATTTTTTTAAAATCACTATTTTACAGCAAAAATTATTAATTAACCTAATTAATTAATAAAAATTTATCCTACACTAGGATCTAAATATGATATATAGCATGCATGCATTTAAATTTGAAATTTGAATTTGAATAGTAAATACTTTACTGTAATATGTTCAGAACACAATACCTTTGTGCGGATAGTAGATCGCCGCAATCTGATCATCGTTGGAAGAGTCTGATCATTGTAATATAGCCACACAGTATATCTGGCCTCTGCGGATCGTCCACACGAAGCTCCCAGTCTGATCAACTCCTCACGAGTGCTAGCTCGTTGTAGAGCCCTTTCGATGGTCGATGCTGATCGAATACCTTCGATCGATGTCTGTCGATTTTTTAGATACTCCAGATCATCAACAAATGTGCTTGAGAGGATGTTGAAGATCTTCCTAAAATTTGATGGGCTCACGACACTCGTAGCTCACCTTCTCACTTCCCGAACTCCAGGCTGAAACCCTGAAGAACTCACTGAAATCCTATGCACACTTTTGATTTCTTTTCTTTCTTTTTCTTTTTTTTCTCTTGAAAGGGTATAGACCTTCACCTTGCACACAAGGATTCCTCATGCCCAGATTTTCTCTCAAAAATTTTCTTACACACGCCCCACTCTTCTCTTCCTTTTAAAACAATGTCAAACGTCTTATCCACGTGAGAGGATAAAGATGAGTAATTGCACATTTGAATTCAAATCAAATTTTGAATTCAAATGGAAACCAATTTATTCCTATCCACTAAGGGTGTGAGAAGAGGAGGGCGTGGCTTAATTTGTGCATGAGTGATTTCATGAGAAATATTTTCTCGTGTAATAAATGGGGCATTAAAAGAAGATAAGGTTAAGGCGCTAAGATTGGTTGCTCATTCAAATTCAAACTTTGTTTCGAATTTGAATGGCCAACCAATCATCCTTATCCACTCATTTGGTGCATTAAAGTAGGGAATGAGGAAAAATTCATGAGAACTTTCTTCTCGTGAATTCAAATGGGCGCAGTGGAAATGAGGTAGCGCAGGGAGAATGGGTCAAGATGGTTTCATTATTTAAACCAACCTAATTGAACCAAATAAGTTAGACCCAATTAGACTAATTTAAATCTAACTTAATTAGACTTAATTAGGCTCAATAAAATCCTAATCAAATCAAAAATTGATTAAGCCCAACCCCTGATCATATCGGGGACCAAACCATCTCGACGATTAGGTCAACTCTTAACCTAATCGGGTCAAACCCAACTGAATCCAATTCAATTGCACTTGATCCAAAAATAATTACTCAATTAAATTGAGTTAATTAGTGATCAGATCACTAATTAAATCTCTCATAAATATTGAGTCCAAATTCGGTGGGTAATTGGGCATCAGAATTCATCGATATGTAACCCTGATTGAAGAGTCCTAAACCAGTGGGACTCTTGACCCCGGTACCCAAAATATGTGGAATTCATGATCAGAGAATCCTGATTCTCGATCACAGAATCCCAGACATGAAGGAATCTTCACCATCTATCAGATCAGATAGGAACCTCTAATGTGTGTGACCCCGCAGGTTCGAACCTAAGCCGGTAGCACAGGAACCAATTTTTGTACTAATCGAAGTAACCATCTAGCAATGATACCCGACGATCGGATAGGTCGAATAGTCACAATCGCAACACTCAGAACCTACATGAATATGATTACTGTATAATTCATCCTTTTGACCTCTATGTTTAGGATGACTTAGGGTTAAACTGTCAACCCTGATTAGAGCATCCGAAGCGTGCTCTAATGTGTGTGACACCACAGGTTCGAACCTAAGCTGGTAGCACAGGAATCAATTCTTGTACTAATCGAAGTAACCATCTAGCAATGGTACCCGATGACCGGATAGGTCGAATAGTCGCAATCGCAACACTCAGAACCTACGTGAATATAGTTACTGTATAATTCATCCTTTTGACCTCTATGTTTAGGATGACTCAGGGTTAAACTATCAACCCTGATTAGATCATTCGAATCGTGCTCAACTCAAAATAGTCCTGTGACTCCTCACAAGGACTACCCTGGCCAAGATTTTGCTAAATTGAAACACAACTGTACACAGCTCCTAAACTGGAGTGGTAAATCCCATCTTGACACACGCACCGACAAGTCAAGTACTTGACTACACCCAGCAGCCTTCCGTCACTGAATTGGAAATTCAGGTAGTCCAGTGCTTAAGTGTAGTGAGTTGCTTGCAAGTCACCGTGGCGGTCTCAGGTCGAAGGGACATTTATATCCATATTCCATCGGAGCAAATCTTGACAGCAGAAATAGCTCCGGAGTCGGTCACGTTCAGTACAGATGTACCCTTACATCTCACCTGTATGCCATACCAGTGTCTCCACACTCATTGGTTAAAAGGATAACCAACCTATATGGCACACAACGACCTATGCTTGATAAACATTGTCATCCTTGGTAACAACGTATCATTTGGTCGCGAACAGATTTAAGGAATAAATGATAAATCCTCCTTTGTCGAGTCTAAATAGTCCTAAAGACTTTACCACAACATAGGAGTTCATTAGAAGATGAAATATTTTGTGATAAAAAATATCAAAATAATTTTTATTAATTCATAATTTATGTAATATATAAAAATGAGCACAACCATCAACAGGCTGACGATTGGCTTTGGAATACTATTCCCAACAATCTCCCATTTGGTCTAAAGCCAATCGGTGCAGTATCTAATATCCATCTTCGACTTGTAGTCATCGAACTCCTTCATCGCAATGGCTTTAGTGAATGGGTCAGCCAGGTTCTCCTTTCCATTGATCTTCTGAAGGTTGACATCACCTCGATCCATAATTTCTCGGATGAGATGGTAGCAACGCAGAATATGCTTCGTCCGCTGGTGTGCCTTGGGTTCCTTCGCCTGAGCAATGGCTCCAGAGCTGTCACAGTAGAGCAGAACTGGACCAACAAGAGAGGGTGCTACTCCGAGCTCGGTGATGAATTTCCTCAGCCACACCACTTCTTTGGTAGCATCTGATGCAGCGACATACTCTGCCTCACAAACTGAATCAGCCACTGTGTGTTGCTTGGAACTCTTCCAGTAGATAGCCACACCATTAAGGGTAAAAATAAATCTCGACACACTTTTGCTGTCATCATGATCAGACTGGAAACTAGAGTCTGTAAACCCTATAAATCTCAAGTCTGATTCACCATAAACAAGCCACTGGTCCTTAGTATTTCTTAAATACTTCAGGATGGTTTTAACAACCTTCCAGTGATTCTCTCCTGGATCAGATTGGTATCTACTCACTACCCTTAGTGAGTATGCCACATCTGGTCATGTACATGTCATGGCATACATGATAGATCCCACTGTTGAAGCATATAGAATCCTACCCATACGCTCTCTCTCTTGAGGTGTTGTCGGACAATCCCTCTTCGAGAGAGAAATTCCATGGCCTATCGGTAGATAACCTTTCTTGAAATTCTCCATGCTGAACCTCTTCAGCATAGTATCTATGTATGTAGACTGGAATAAATCAAGCAACCTTTTAGATCTATCCTTATAGATCCTCATCCCTAGGATGTAGGAAGCTTCTCCCAAATCCTTCATGGAGAACTGTGACGATAGCCAAATCTTTATTCCCTGTAATGCAGGGACATCATTTCTGATTAAGAGAATATCATCCACATACAGTACAAGAAATACCACTACTGGACCATTAGCCTACTTATAAATGCAGGGCTCTTCTCCGTTCTTAATGAAGCCATACATCTTGATCGTCCTATCAAAACGTATGTTCCAACTCCGGGATGCCTGCTTAAGTCCATAAATGGACCTCTATAGTCTGCACACCTTAGACTCATCAGTGGATGTGAATCCTTCAGGTTGTATCATATACACCTCTTCATCCAGTTCTCCTTTTAGGAAAGTTGTCTTCACATCCATCTGCCAGATTTCATAGTCCAGATGGGCAGCTATCGCAAGCATAATCCGAATGGATTTGAGCATTGCCACAAGAGAAAACATCTCGTCATAGTCTATACCATAACGTTGACGATATCCCTTGGCAACCAGATGGGCTTTATAGGTTTTCACCTTTCCGTCTGTGCCCCTCTTCCTCTTGAAGACCCACTTACATCCTATGGGTTTTACTCCTTCGGGTGGGTCAACCAATGTCCACACATCGTTGACCTTCATGGACTCCATTTCGGATTTCATGGCCTCTAGCCATTTCTCAGAATCGGGTCTCTGCATTACATCCATGTAGGTGATCGAATCCTCATTATTTTCATTAAGTTCGATAGGATCATCGTCTCGGATCAAGAAACCATAGTATCTGTCCGGTTGACATGGTACTCTACCAGATCGCCTTAAGGGTGCTTGAACAATGGGCTTCGGATCTGATCTAATCAAATCCGGTTCAGGTTCAGCAACTTGTGTCAATTTTTTCATCTGTCGAACTTCATCAAGTTTGACCTTAGAGGCAACAGTCCCTTCACCAAGGAACTCTTTTTTCAAAAAGATTGCCTTAAGGCTGACAAACACCTTTTGCTCATCAGCCAGGTAGAAATAATACCCTTTGGTCTCTTTTGGGTATCCTATAAAATTACACTTGTTAGACCTAGGTCCTAGCTTGTCCGTAATTAAATGTTTAACATAAGCCGGACACCCCCAAACCCTAAGGTGCGAGAGTACTGACTTACGTCCTATCCATATCTTATATGGCATTTTGGTTACAGACTTACTCGAAACTCTATTTAGAAGGTAACAAGCCGATTCGAGCGCATATCCCCAAAGGAAGATCGGCAGACCAGCAAACTCCATCATGGATCGAACCATGTCCAATAAGGTCTGATTCCTCTTTTTAGATACACCATTACGCTGTAGTGTTCCAGGAGGAGTCCATTGAGAGAGAATCCCATTCTCCCTAAGATATGTCAGAAACTCATTGGAAAGGTATTCACCTCCTCGCTCAGATCGAAGAGTTTTAATACACTTTCTAGTTTGTTTTTCTACCTCATTTCGGAATAGTTTGAACATTTCAAACGACTCCGACTTATGCTTCATTAAATAGACATACCCATACCTCGATAGGTCGTCTGTGAAGGTTATGAAGTAGAAATATCCACCTTTTGCACTTGAGCTCATGGGTCCACATACATCAGAATGTACCAGACCCAAGAGTTCACTGGCTCGCTCACCTTTTCCAGTAAAAGGTGACTTGGTCATTTTACCAAGAAGACAGGACTCACAGGTTGGAAGTGATTCATAATCACCTACTTCAAGAATTCCTTCTTGAGCCAACCTGTTTATCCTGTTCTTATTGATATGACCTAGCCTACAGTGCCAAAGGTAGACTTCTGACATATTATCTATTCTAAGCATTTACCGATGGTTTGAACCACATTAACAGGTTGTGATAGAAAGTAAATTTCATTATTAAGTTGTCCAACAAACATTGTAACACCATTCAAAATGATATTGCAAATATTTCTTTTATTAAAAATTGATAACCGTACATAGCCAAAAGGCCTACAGAAATAATATTTAATAAAAAGCTTGGACAATAGTGACATTCACTCAGAATTATATTTCGAGAATTGATTACAAGGTTCATGATTCCTAATGCTAGAACTGGAACTTTGCTTCCACCTCCAACATTCAGGAACCTCTCACCTTCATCAAATCTCCTACTGACCTGCAGATCCTGCATCGAATTGCAAATATGATAAGGGCTTCCGATATCTAATATCCAGGCAGTAGTATCACAAAAGAAAAAGTTGAAAGGTGTTATCATATAAGTACCTTGCTTCTTCTTTGACTTGTTCGGATCCAGTGAGGCAATGTATAGAGGATAGTTCCTCTTTCAATACCCCTGCTTCTTACAAAAAAAGCACTCCGTCTGGCTCTGGTCGGGCTTGTGCTTCTTGGTCTGACCCTGTGCAGACGTCCCAGCATGCAGCTGCACCTTCTTATTCTCTTTCTTTTTGTTCTTCTTCCCTTTCTTAAAGGGTCGACGACCAGAAGAAGACCCTCCCACAACATTCACCGACTTTTTATGGAGCTGGTGATCCTTCTCAAAGTTCTGCAGCAACCCCAACAAGCCGTGGTAGTTCACTATAGGCTTTGTCATTCGAAAATGAGTAAGGAAGGGAAGGAAGGACTTGGGCATAGAATTAAGGATTGCATCCTTACCGAGCTGCTCGTGCAGGAGAAAAACCCAGTTTACTTAGGTGCTCAATCATTTCGATCATGTACAGTACATGATCAGTGATTGAGGCTCCATCCCTCATCTGAGCATTGAAAATGGCACAACTAGTTTTGTGCCTTTCAACATCGTCAGGCGTGCCAAAAGAGTCGTTCAACATTTGAAGCATCTCCTGTGGCTGGGCGTTCTCGAACCTGTGGCTGAACTCATCATTCATTGCCGCCAACATTATGCACCGGATGGTGGTGCGGTCATTGAGCCACTTCTGGTAAGTGTCTCGGACCGTCCCTCAGCATTCAGGGCTGGCTCCTCAGGTGCCGGATCCGTTACTACATAAAGGATCCGCTCATGCTCAAGAACGATTTTTAATTTTTGATACCAACTATCAAAATTAGGTCCCATGAGCTTGTCATTATCTAATAATGATCGGAGCGAAAGGGTAGTGACCATAGCTTTATAAAGGAAAACCAGACCTATATTAGTACATAAATTATTAATACTAAAGACTTGAACTTTAGTCTAAAGTTTCTCCCAATAATTTTACGAACTGGTAGCCTCAACCTCTAATTCGAAGAATTACTTTAATTCCTTAGTGGATACTAGAATCCACACAGACTACACATGAGCCCAACTTTGGTTGGTCAACCCATATGCATCTATGGGTAGGTTCATAACCAGTTGTTTCTCTAAACAACTTCTAGTAATTGATTTTGCCCCAGAACCTAATCAGTAGGCTTTGGCCTCCACTGAAAAGATCTGGTTAGGTCCAACCATTAACATGACTTGATTTGGTGAATTAGACCAATAAATGATCAGGCCCGATTTTGGCCGGCCAATCTGACCACCATCAGAAAGACTCAAACCAAATTATCATATTATGAATGATAATTCCATTAGTCAATAAGCACCAGGCCTTTGGGCCTCCAATGATTATTAAACTAATGGACTGATTATCACTCACTTAATGGGAGGCTATGACTTAGTTATCACTATAACTTAATCATTTTAGGGACCTAATAATTTTGAGGATTTTATTAAAGGATAGATGAGAAGAAAATATCATATCCAGCCAATTTCAATCCTCCCACTGACTTCACCAAGTCAGATTAAAAAGATTTAATTAAAGCCAGCATTAGGAGCACCTAAATCAATCACACTGATTTACCTAATGACATGGGTGAGCCCTAATCACCAAGTGATCTAATCAAAACCTAATTCACCAAGTTGGCCAGGTAAGTGAGATCAGTGGTGGGGATAAGCCATTAACTCGTCAGAGATCGAATCACTGCGAGTAGCTTCCGCTTAAAAACCATTGGTCAAACTGCCAAACTTACCTTTGACACCAACCGATTCATTAGTTTTAATTTGATCAACTTAGTAAATTGGGTTCCACCGCGTAGCCATGAATTAAGTCCATCTTGGTCTAGTTAAAGACATGGACCCATTCAACTACAACTATTGGAGTTAAGTCTAGAGTATCCTTGACCTAATCTAATTCAACTTTTGATTAGATTTGACCAATTACTCTAATTTAGTCCATTTCTTTAAGCTAACCTTAGGTCTAACCCAATTATGGACCTAATCCATCTAACCCATTGACCCACAAGTTTATGCAATTGTCTTAGGTCTTAATTCATAATTCTAGACCTACTAGACAATACTTAATTCTTTTAATTAAGTATTTGGGCTGATGGGTCAGGGTTTGACATTTCAAAAATAATTTTCAAATTTGAAAGGTTTTATTTTCTGTTCATCAAATATGTTGACTCATTTCACAAATAGATCAGCATATTTCATAAATAGCAATCCTATTGCTAATTATATAACAGAAATTAACTCAATCAAAATAAATCATGAATATTTCTTTAGATCTAATCTAACACATTCATGATAAATTTCATAATTGAACCTATACAATTAATTTCTTTCGTTGCTTCATCTGCATGGGATATAATTGCAGCGGTATCCCAAGCGCCATAGGAGATCCTATCGAATGGGAGGAGAGGGCCTTTAAACCCCACTTTTCTCCTATGACCGGACGGCCATGGCAACCAACCCAATTTGATTACTTGCTACTTGGATTAAGTATATCTAAATATACCAATTTCAAAATTTAAATTTTAAATTTCAAATTTTAAATTTTAAATTTTGAATTTCAAATTTTAAATAAATTTCAAATTTCAAATTTCAAAATTTTGAATTTTAAATTTTGAATTTTAAATTTTGAATTTTAAATTTGAAATTTCTACCAAATTTCAATTTTTGAATTTCAAATTTTTGAATTTTGAATTTTGAATTTTGAATTTTGAATTTTGAATTTTGAATTTCAAATTTTGAATTTTGAATTTCGAACAACTTTCAAAATTCAAATTTTAAATTTTGAATTTTAAATTTTAGATTTAAACTTTTAGATTACGACTTAATCTATGCATGCAAATATATATCATATCTTAGAACCTTGCTCTGATACCATTTGTTAAAAAATTAAGTGCAGGGGTAAAATGGTAATTTTAATTTTTTTCAAAATTACTATTTTACAGTAAAAATTATTAAATAATCTAATTAATTAATAAAATTTACCCTACACTAGGATCTAAATATGATATATAGCATGCATGTATTTAAATTTAAAATTTAAATTTGAACAGTAAACACTTTACTGTAATGTGTTCAGAACATAATACCTTTGTATGGGTAGTAGATCGCCACAATCTGATCACCATCGGGAGAGTCTGATCATCGTGATGTAGCCACATAGTATATCTAGCCTCTGCGGATCATCCACATGGAGCTCCCAGTCTGATCGACTCCTCACGAGTGCTAGCTCGTTGTAGAGCCCTTTCGACAGTCGATGCTGATCGAACTCCTTCGATCGATGTCTGCCGATTCTTTAGATACTCCAAATCATCAGCAGACATGCTTGAGAGGATGTTGAAGATCTTTCTAAAATTTGGTGGGCTCACGACACTCATAGCTCACCTTCTCACTTTTCAAACTCCAGGCTAAAACCTTGAAGAACTCACTAAAACCCTACGCACACTTTTTCTTTCTTTTCTTTCTTTTTCTCTCGGAAGGGTATAGACCTTCACCTTGCACACAAGGATTCCTCATGCCCAGATTTTCTCTCAAAAATTTTTTTACACACACCCCACTCTTCTCCTCCTTTTAAAACAATGTCAAACATCTTATCCACGTGAGAGGATAAAGATGAGTAATTGCACATTTGAATTCAAATCAAATTTTGAATTCAAATGAAAACCAATTTATTCCTATCCACTGAGGGTGTGAGAAGAGGAGGGTGTGGCTTAATTTATGCATGAGCAATTTCATGAGAAACATTTTCTCGTGTAATAAATGGGGCATTAAAAGAGGATAAGGTCAAGGCGCTAAGATTGGTTGCTCATTCAAATTCAAACTTTGTTTTGAATTTGAATGGCCAACCAATCATCTTTATCCACTCATTTGGTGCATTAAAGTAGGATGTGAGGAGGGCTTTGTGTGAGAAAAAATTCATGAGAACTTCCTTCTCGTGAATTCAAATGGGTGCAGTGGAAGTGAGGTAGCACAGGGAGAATGGGTCAAGGTGGTTTCATTATTTAAACCAACCTAATTGAACCAAATAAGTTAGGCCCAATTAGACTAATTTAAACCCAACTTAATTAGGCTTAATTAGGCTTAATAAAATCTTAATCAAATTAAAAATTGATTAAGCCCAACCCCTGATCATATCAGGGACCAAACCATCTCGACGATTAGGTCAACTCTTAACCTAATCGGATAAAACCCAACTGAATCCAATTCAATTGGACTTGATCCAAAAATAATTACTCAATCAAATTGAGTTAATTAGTGATCAAATCACTAATTAAACCTCTCATAAATATTGAGTCCAAATCCGATTGGTAATCGGGCATCAGAATTCATCGATATGTAACCCTGATCGAAGAGTCCTAGACCAGTGGGACTCTTGACCCCGGTACCCAAAATGTGTGAAATTCGTGATCAGAGAATCCTGATTTTTGATCACAGAATCTCAGACATGAAGGACTTTTTACCAGCTATCAGATCAGATAGGAACCTCTAATGTGTGTGACCTCGCAGGTTCGAACCTAAGCTGGTAGCACAGGAACCAATTCCTATACTAATCGAAGTAACCATCTAGCAATGGTACCTGATGACTGGATAGGTTGAATAGTCACAATCGCAACACTCAGAACCTACGTGAATATGGTTACTGTATAATTCATCCTTTTGACCTCTGTGTTTAGGATGACTCAGGGTTAAACTATCAAATCTGATTAGATCATCCGAATCATGCTCAACTCAAAACAGTCCTGTGACTCCTCACAAGGACTACCCTGGCCAAGGTTTTGCTAAATTGAAACACGACTGTACACAGCTCCTAAACTGGAGTGGTCAATCCTATCTTGACACACACACCAACAAGTCGAGTACTTGACTACACCCAGCAGCCTTCCATCACTGAATTGGAAATTCAGGTAGTCCAGTGCCTAAGTGCAGTGAGTTGCTTGCAAGTCACCGTGGCGGTCTCCGGTCGGAGGGACATTTATACCCATATTCCATCGGAGCAAATCTTGACAGCAGAAATAACTCCGGAGTCGGTCATGTTCAGTGCAGATGTATCCTTATATCTCACCTGTATGCCATACTAGTGTCTCCACACTCATTGGTTAAGAGGATAACCAACCTATATGGCACACAATGACCTATGCTTGATAAATATTGTCGTCCTTAGTAACAACGTATCATTTGGTCACGAATAGATTTAAGGACTAAACGATAAATCCTCCTTTGTCGAGTCTAAATAGTCCTAAGAACTTCACCACAACATAGGAGTTCATTAGAAGATGAAACATTTTGTGATAAAAAATACCAAAATAATTTTTATTAATTCATAATTCATGTACATATACAAAAATGAGCACAACCATCAACAGGCTGACGATTGGCTTTGGGACACTATTCCCAACATATACATCGTATCAAATCTAAAACTTATCTTATACTGATTATAAAATATAAATTATAGATTTGATATCAAATAAAAAAATAATTAGATACAAATATGAATGCATTAAGAATTAATTTCTGATAAAATCTATTTTCACGCAGTGCTGAAATATGATAGAATTCAGATCTAAATATCCATCGAATCAGATATAATTTAAATCTAAAATAATCTTCACTTCATAAAAAATAATAAAATTAAAATTTTATTAAAATAAATTTAAAATAAAATTTTAATTTATATTATTTTTCATCAAAAATTTAGTAACAGCAGAATTCTGTTATAACAGATTTATAATAACCTCAATCAACCATTGATTAGGCACCTCTAATCCAATCAAAATCAGATCAAAAATTTTATATAAATAGATTTAAATGAGATTTAATGTCATACAAAAAATTTTAATTATATCTTATATAAATAATCACAAAAAAGTTTATTTTACATACATATATTTTTGGCCTGTTCTGATACTAGTTGAAGGGAAGGAAACAGTTTTCCTCCAGAATGCCAGGTTGCATCTAAGAATTCTCTTTAATGTTCTACTTATTTAAGGATCAAATTTTTACTTGAATCATAATGGAATCAGGGATCAAAGCTCAAATTATCTGATATAAATCTTCACAGAGGCCTGGATATGCAGACCTTCTACTTCGCATGCACGTCAAATGCTGCAAGAAAGCAGGATGAACTCCAATCCAATTAGCTTCACAACTCAATCAATCGAGGGATGAAATGTGATGATGTGACATCTCACACCAGTAGGTAGGATGCCCAAGAAGGATCCATGCCCAAGGAAAGGAAGTGGCAACAAAGGAAGAGATGTAGAAGATGAAGGACCTCTCTCTTCACATGCCTGTCTCTCTTCCTTTTTCTCTTCTCTCAATTTGATTTGTTTGCTATTCTATTCTCTTCTATTATCCATAGGTAGAGATCCTCTCTATTTATAGATAATTCTCATAATCCAATGAGAGAAAGACTCTTTATTCAAATCTGATTTGAATTGGTCCAATACTCATGAAAGAAGGACTCCTATTTGAGATATCATTGCCATCACTTATGACATCCACTTTGCACCTACTCTTACACCCACTTGGGATGCCCCAAATAAGCACCAAACCAATTTTTAGTCATGCTTCATGAGTAGGTATTTCCAATGCAAGTAGGAATACTCATATCTCATCCAAAACAGGTCCGATTTGAATCCGATTTAAAATCGGTTTGAAATAATTTCGAAAGACTGTCAATTCTAAACTCTTTAGGACTTTTGTACCAAGTCTAAGTTGGATTTTGGACCTATTTAAATATAATAAATTTAGATCTAATCTAAAATTAATTAGTACTTAAATTTAATCTTTCATATATTTCATGGATCATAGATAGAAATTGTTCATCCCCAAGATTGAACCTGAACCTCATGTGTAGTGCTAGCTAGACATAGTTAACTCTTCAATCCTGTTTGACCCATAACTCAATTCTCAATCAAGTTAACTTATATGTTCAATCAAGTCAAGTACTTCTAGATTGGACATATAAACATAGGTCAATTTCTTCCTACTTTGTCTGACTTGTGTGCGTAACTCTATAGGTTCAAACACTAAGCCAATAGCACAGAAACTAATTTTTGCACTAATCGAGATACCATCTAGCAATGGTTTTCGATGTCCAGAAAGATTGAATTATCACAAAAGAATAATCTAGAATCCATACTCATAGTTACCGTATAATTCATCTTTTTGACCCTAGATGCTCTAGGATGGTCTCAGATTAACTGTCAATCGAGATTGCTTCATCCATATTGTATTTCAACCTTTCAAATCTATCTCATGGATTACCCTAGCCAAGGCTTTACTAAATTAAAATACAGTGATACATCAACTCTAATAATCTGGAGGGGTCAATCCCATTTTGATCCACATACAGACTTCGTAAGTACTTGACTGTACCCAGTAGCCTTCCATCACTGCATTAAAAATCTAGATAGTTCGGCACTAAAGCACAGTGAGTTGCTTGCAAGTCACTATGGTGATCTCAGGTCTGAAGGATATTTATATCCATGTGTTTCGTGACCAGCTCTTAACAACAGAATGCTCAGTAGGTGAGTCACTTATTTAGTGATGATGTACCTTTATATCTCACCTGTATGCCACACCAGTATCACCACACTCCTTGGTTAAGAGGACAACCAACCCATATGACATACAACGACCTTCACTCGATAAACGTCATCATCCCATAATGACGTATCATTTAGTTACGAACTTATTTAAGAACTATATGATAAATCTTCTCTTTATCATACACTAGCATAGTTCTAGGGACTTCATCACAGAAGATGTCATTTTGTGATAAAAAATATCAGAATAACTATTATTCAATAATCAATAATTCATATACAAGGATGAACTCAATCATCACATGATTGATTTTAGGACACAATTCTCAATACAATCAAGTACTTGTGAAGTCGGTGCATGAGTCAAGATGGAATTGACCACTCCAAGAGATTGGAGAGAATGCTTTATATTTTAATTTAGTAAGATCTTGACCAGGGCAATCTTTGTGAGGAGTCACAGAATTTATCAGGTTGAGGCACATAATAGATGTACTATTAAGAGTTGACAGTTTAAACTCTAAGTCATCTTGGCATCAAGGGTCAAAGGGATAAATTATATGATAACTATATCCAAATAGATTCTTAAGTGTTGCTTTGCATACATTCAATCTATCTGGACGTCGGGTACCATTGCTAGATGGTTACTCCGATTGGTACAGGAATCAGTTCTTGTGCTACTGGGTTAGCTTCGAACCTATGGGGTTTCACACAATAGAAGTTTCTCTCTGATCACATGGCTAATCTGAAGATTTTCAGTGGATGGGGACTCTGGTTAAGAGTTCCACTGGACTGGGACTATGCTGAAGAGTCCCACTAGATGGAGACTCTAGAGAAAAGTCCCGCTAGACTTAAACTCTATCATTAATAGAGAATTAATTATTAATTAGATTACCAATTAGCTTAATTTGATTGAGCATTAAAGTCTGGATCAAGTTTGATTGAATTGGATTCAATCAGGCCAAGTCTGATTAGGTTATGAGATAACCTAATCGGTAAGGAAAAAATGATCCTGATTTGATTGAATCTATGACTCAATTAATTTATTGATTTGATTAAATTTAATTAAAATTATAGAATCTTAATTAGATTAGATTTATCATATTTTATTTGGATCTAATTGGATTGGGTTTGAAAGAAATCTAATTGGTTAAACCCTAAGAGTCCCAAATGAGTGGGACTCTCTCCCTTGCGCCACCCAAATTGTCTCACACCTTTTCTCACCATACAAAATCAGTTTGTGTATAGAAAATTAGAATGTTATCCTTTTTTTATCATCTATTAAGGATAGAAATTGATTGATTTTGATTTAAATTTAAATTGGTTTGAATTTCAACTTAAAATCTTATCCATATCCTTCAATATGTCAGCAATTTTTGAAGGTGCCCATTATGTACGAGAAAAAGAAGTCTTTTTAATTAATTTTTATACCCAATATTTTTTGGTAAGTCTCTCTTTAAGTTAGATAAGGATGAGAAAAAGTTAGTGTCAAATTAAAATTTAAAATGGTTTGAATTACAACAAATTCTAGCCCTTATCCTGTCTTTTCTGATTTGTGAGACAACCATAAAAAGGCCATAATTTTGTATGCCAAATGAGGAGAGCTTTTCATCATAAGATACTAGAGAGAAAGAGAGTCAAAAATCCTTCTTTGGGATATGAGGTTTGGGTGGGTTTTCTTCTTCCTTGGCATGAACAAAAGAGGAGACTGTTCTCCTCTCGGGTGAGCGACCTAGAACTGTTCTAAGATTTTGGGTGAGAGAAAAACCAAAGAGAAGAAAGTCTTCATCAGATTTTTCTCTACCATCCAGCATCCCCTCTGATCCATCTTTGACATCAAAAAGATTTGAGGTGATCAAAGAAAGAGATCAAATCAGATTTGCCATCAAAAGCCGACTGCGTGAGCTAGCACTCCCACAGAGGGCTGATCGATCCGAGGACTTCGTGTGGACCATCTGTAGAGGCCGGACGCTTGTGCGGCTGCTAGAGATCAGAGAAGACTTTCAGATCTACATTCTCAATCATAGAGTTTGACTATTCAGGCTTAGGTATTGGGTTCGAAACCCTAGAAGTGATAGATTAGATCTATTACTAAATGCTGTTTTTGATTCACATGCTTGTCATTTTAGATTCAAATTTTTTATGCATATAAATTCATATCATCGATCTATTTGTAGAAGTTTTAAGATCAAATTTTATGTATATATTTATAGATTAAATAGTTTAATCTAATATTCTTCCACTGAAAAATTTTTGAAATGCATGCATGAAACCCCTATACATCCCAACGGTGGTATCAGAGCCATGATTCGATATGACATGATATTATATGTATATAGATTTATAATTTAATTTAGATTAAATCTGATATATGATATTTAAATCTAAAATTAGTTATAGATTTGATCGCACAAACTGATATAAGGTTGTCCTGCTATAAGGTTTACCCCTTATAGTGCAAAGGTTGTCTTAGTTTGTGCTAATCTTTATAAAATTTGATTTTAATTTAAAGCATGTAAAATTTATTTATGATGATTATTATCTAATTTTTGATATGATCAAAATATAATAATCAAATCTAAAATAATTTAGATTAGATCTAAATTATTTAGATTAAATGATCTAAGTAGCAAAGTAATCAGATCAGGTTTGTCATCAGGCTATCCGATCATAGGAGATAATAGAGATTAGATCTCTCTTTTTTTTATTTAATTTGATCCTCTTATGATGTGTAGGGGTGCCATTGTGACTATATCCTATGAAGATGAATGCGAAAAGAGAACTTTACTTTTCTCAAAATCTTAAGATTGTGTATATGATACATTATATGAATAGTAGTTGCATCTAATCTTTGTAAATAAAATCTAAAATCATGAATATATTTAAAGTAATTTTAAAATAATTTATGATTAATTTTATTACTATTTATATAGAATTATTTTGATCTGAAATTAATGTAATTATTATAGTTTTTCTGTTGAGTCGACTCAATATTATTTGGGTTGACTCAGAACCTTGGTTCCTTAGCTCAATTTCTATTGAGCTACTCATTATTACAGACTAAAAATTATGATTAATAATTTATCATCGATGAGTCAACTAAGAATCAAAACTTAGTCGACCCATTGTGATGAGTAGGCTCAATCCAGGGGTGAGCCAATTCAAATTTCAGATCTAAATAATTATGCATAAAATTAATTGTAAAAATATTTTATAAAATTTAAAATTATTTTCAAATATTGAATCTCTACCCACAGTCTCAAACTTAATTGACAATTAAATTAAACCTATTAGATCTAGAATTATGAATTAAAGATCTAATGTCATTCGCATAAAACGTGGGTGATGAATTTATGGGTTAGCTTGATCAGGTCCTCCAAATTAGGTTAGGCCTAAGATTAGAATCAAAGATCAAATAGACTAAGAAGAGAAATTAGATTAAATCAAGATTTCTTTATAGTCAATGCAATAGTTGTAGTTGGTCGAGTCTATGTCTTTGATTAGATCCAAATGGACTTTAATCTTGAGCTCAGTGGTCGAACCCAAATCCATAAGTAGATTCAATTAAAATTGATTAACTAGTTGGTGTCTAAGATAAGTTTGACAGTCTTGATCGGTGGTCATTAATTAAGAGCTACTCGCATAGATTGAGTCTATGATGAGTTAATGTCATATCCCTCCCACCGATCTCACTTATTTAGCCAACATGATGAATCAAGTTTTGATCAGATCGCTTAATGATTAGGATTGATGCATGCTTACTAGAAAATTAGTTTGACTGATTTAGATGCCCCTAGTTCGACTTGTCTTTATTCTCAACATGACTTGGTAAAGTCAGTGGGAGGATTGATGACTTGTCAGTTGGACCAGCTTGTTTCTAGTCCACCCTGATCTGACTTAGTGAAGTCAGTGGGAGGATTGAGATTAGTTAGTCTATGAATTTAATTATGTTAACTAAATCCTCTAAATTATTAGATCCATAAAATAAGTCAGTTATAGTGATAACTAGAGCATAGCCTCCTATTAAGATGAATGATAATGGGTCCATTATTTTTTATTGACATTTCAAGCACCATCTGTCTGGTGTTTCTTTGAATAATGGAATTATTATTCATCATATGATGACTCTACTGTACTATCTGATGAATGGTTGGGTTGGCTGAGCCATACTCGGGCCTGATTATTCATTAGTTAGAATCACTGAGTAGATTCATGTTAATGGTTGGATCTAACCATGACTTTTAGTGGAGGCCCATCGCCTACTGAAACAAAACCTGGGGTAAAACTAATTATTAAAAATTATTTAGAAAAATAATTGGTTGAGAACCTATCCATAGATGCATATGGATTAGCCGAGCCATACTTGGACCTGTATGCAGTCTGTGTAGATTCTAGTACCCACTAAGAAATTAGGATAATTCTTCGAATTGGAGGTAAAGACTACCAATTCGTATAAAATAGTGGGAGAACCTTTATACTAAAGTCTATATCTTTAGGTTCGATTAATTCATATACTAATTAGGTCTATATTTTTCTTTCTTTTTAGAAATGGCTAATAATTTATCGCTCAACTTACTGTTTGACAGTAATGAGCTTATTGGATCCAACTTCGATAGTCAGTATCGGAAGTTGAATAATAGTCTTGAGCCCAATCTAGCTAAAATATTTGGGGCTAAATCGAGTCAAGCAGACTATGACCTAAATAGGCTAAAGAGAAATGATCAATTAGTTGCGGATCAAAGTACTTATACGATAACACCTTATAATCTCTCTATATGTGAAACTACTGTTGGGAATAGTGTCCCAAAGCCAATCGTCAGCCTATTGATGGTTGTGCTCATTTTTGTATATGTAAATGAATTATGAATTAATAAAAATTATTTTGGCATTTTTCATCACAAAATATTTCATCTTCTAATGAACTCTTATGTTGTGGTGAAGTCCTTAGGACTATTTAGACTCGACAAAGGAGGATTTGTTGTTTAGTTCTTAAATCAGTTCGTGACCAAATGATACGTTGTTACCAAGGATGACAATGTTTATTAAGCATAGGTTGTTATGTGCCATATAGGTTGGTTGTCCTCTTAACCAATGAGTGTGGAGACACGGTATGGCATACAGGTGAGATGTAAGGGTACATCTATACTGAACGTGACTGACTCCGGAGCTATTTCTGCTGTCAAAATTTGCTCCGATAGAATATGGGTATAAATGTCCCTCCGACCTGAGACCGCCATGATGACTTGCAAGCAACTCACTGCACTTAGGCACTGGACTACTTGAATTTCCAATTCAGTGACGGAAGGCTGTTGGGTGTAGTCAAGTACTTGACTTGTCGGTGCATGTGTCAAGATGGGATTGACCACTCCAGTTTAGGAGCTGTGTACAGTCGTGTTTCAATTTAGCAAAATCTTGGCCAGGGTAGTCCTTGTGAGGAGTCACAGGACTGTTTTGAGTTGAGCATGATTCGGATGATCTAATCAGGGTTGACAGTTTAACCCTAAGTCATCCTAAACACAGAGGTCAAAAAGATGAATTATACAGTAACCATATTCATGTAGGTTCTGAGTGTTGCAATTGTGACTATTCGACCTATCCGATCGTCCGGTACCATTGCTAGATTGTTACTTCGATTAGTACAGGAATTGGTTCCTGTGCTACCGGCTTAGGTTCGAACCTACAGGGTCACACACATTAGAGGTTCCTATCTGATCTGATGGCTGATGAAGAGTCTTAATACTCGTAGACTATGAGTCCTATATGTCTGGGACTCTGTGATCGAGAATCAAGATTCTCTGATCACGAGTCCCACACATTTTGGATACCGGGGTCAAGAGTCCCACTGGTTTGGGACTCTTCGATCAAGATTACATATCGATGAATTCTGATGCCCAATTACCCATCGGATTTGGACTCAATATTTATGAGAGGTTTAATTAGTGATTTGATCACTAATTAATTTAATTTTATTGAGTAATTATTTTTGGATCAAGTCCAATTGAATTGGATTCAGTTGGGTTTGACCTGATTAGGTTAAGAATTGACCTAATCGTCGAGATGGTTTGGTCTCTGATTTGATCAGGGGTTGAGCTTAATCAATTTCTGATTTGATTAAGATTTTATTGAGCCTAATTAAGCCTAATTTAGTTGGGTTTAAATTAGTCTAATTGGGCCTAACTTATTTGGTTTAAATAATGAAACCACCTTGACCCATTCTCCCTACGCCACCTCACTTCCACTATGCCCATTTGAATTCACGAGAAGGAAGTTCTCATGAATTTTTCCTCATGCAAAGCCCTCCTCACGCCCTACTTTAATGCACCAAATGAGTAGATAAGGATGATTGGTTGGCCATTCAAATTCGAAATAAAGTTTGAATTTGAATGAGCAACCAATCTTAGCGCCTTGACTTTATCTTCTTTTAATGCCCCATTTATTACATGAGAAAATGTTTCTCATGAAATCACTCATGCACAAATTAAGCCACGCCCTCCTCTTCTCACACCCTTAGTGGATAGGAATAAATTGATTTTCATTTGAATTCAAATTTTGATTTGAATTCAAATGTGCAATTACTCATCTTTATCCTCTCACGTGGATAAGATGTTTGACATTATTTTAAAAGGAGGAGAAGAGTGGGGCGCATGCAAAAAAAAATTTGGAGAGAAAATTTGGGTGTGAGGAATCCTTGTGTGCCAGGTGAAGGTCTATATCCTTTTGAGAGAAAAAGAAAGAAAAGAAAGAAAAAGTGTGCGCAGGGTTTCAGTGAGTTCTTCAGGGTTTCAGCCTGGAGTTCGGGAAGTGAGAAGGTGAGCTACGAGTGTTGTGAGCCCACCAAATTTTAGGAAGATCTTCAACAACCTCTTAGTCATGTCTGCTGATGATTCGAAGTATCCAAAGAATCAGTAGACATCAATCAAAGGAGTTCGATCAGCATCGACCGTCGAAAGGGCTCTACAATGAGCTAGCACTCGTGAGGAGTCGATCAGATCAGGAGCTTCGTATGGATGATCTGCAGAGGCCAGACACACTGTGTGGCTGCATCATGATGATCAGACTCTGCTGATGGTGATCAAATTATGGCGATCTACTACCTGCACAAAGGTATTGTGTTCTGAACACATTACAGTAAAGTGTTTACTGTTCAAATTCAAATTTCAAATTTAAATGTATGCATGCTATATATCATATTTAGATCTTAGTGTAGGATAAATTTTTATTAATTAATTAGATTAATTAATAATTTCTATTATAAAATAGTAATTTTAAAAAGTTTTAAAATTATCATTTTACCCCTGCATTGAATTTTCCCATAAAAATGGTATCAGAGCAAGGTTCTAAGATATGATATATATATTTACATGCATAGATTAAGTTGTAATCTAAAAATTTAAATTTGAAATTTAAAATTCAAAATTTAAAATTTGAAATTTGAAATTTAAAATTTAAAATTCAAAATTCAAAAATTTGAAATACAAAATTTGAAATTTGAAATTTGGTAGAAATTTCAAATTTGAAATTCAAAATTTAAAATTCAAAATTTAAAATTTAAAATTTTAAAATTTGAAATTTGTTTGAAATTTGAAATTTAAAATTTAAAATTTGAAATTTAAAATTTAAATTTTAAAATTGGTATATTTAGATATACTTGATCCAAGTAGCAAGTAATCGAATTGGGTTGGTTGCCATGGCTGTCCGATCATAGGAGAAAAGTAGGGTTTAAAGGTCCTCTCTTTCCATTCGATGGGATCTCCTATGGCGGTAGAGGTACCGCTGCAATTATATCCCATGCAGATGAAGCAGTGAAAGGAATTAATTGTATAGGTTCAATTATGAAATTTATCATGAATGTGTTAGATTAGATCTAAAGGAATATTCATGATTTATTTTGATTGAGTTATTTTCTGTTATGTAATTAGCAATAGGATTGCTATTTATGAAATGTGCTGATCTATTTATGAAATGAGTCAACAAATTTGGTGAACAAAAAATAAAACCTTTCAAATTTAAAAATTATTTTCAAAATACCAAATCCTGACCCATCAGTCCAAATACTTAATTAAAAAAATTAAGTGTTGTCTAGTAGGTCTAGAATTGTGAATTAAGACCTATGACAATTACATAAACTTGTGGGTCAATGGGTTAGATGGATTAGGTCCATAATTGGGTTAGACCTAAGGTTAGCTTAAAGAAATAGACTAAATTAGAGTAATTGGTCAAATCTAATCAAAAGTTGAATTAAATTAGGTCAAGAATACTATAGACTCAACTCCAATAGTTGCAGTTGAATGGGTCCATGTCTTTAACTAGACCAAGATGGACTTAATTCATGGCTACGCGGTGGAACCCAATTTACTAAGTTGATCAAATTAAAACTAATGAACCGATTGGTGTCTAAGGTAAGTTTGGCAGTTTGACCAGTAGTTTTTAAGCGGGAGCTACTCGCAGTGATTCGATCTCTGACGAGTTAATGGCATATCTCCACCACTGATCTCACTTACCTGGCTAATCTGGTGAATTAGGTTTCGATTAGATCACTTGGTGATTAGGACTCACTCATGTCATTAGATAAATCAGTTTGACTGATTTAGGTGCTCCTAATGCTGGCTTAATTAAATCTTTTTTTAATCTGACTTGGTGAAGTCAGTAGGAGGATTGAAATTGGCTGGTAATTTTATCTTCTCATCTATTCTTTAATAAAATCCTCAAAAATTATTAGGTCCTAAAAATGATTAAGTTATATTGATAACTAAGTCATAACCTCCCATTAAGTGAGTGATAATGAGTCCATTAGTTTAATAATCATTGGAGGCCCAAAGGCTTGGTGCTTATTGACTAATGAAATTATCATTCATAATATGATAATTTGGTTTGAGTCTTTCTGATGGTGGTCAGGTTGGCCGGCCAAAATCGGGCCTGATCATTTATTGGTCCGATTCACCAAATCAAATCATGTTAATGGTTGGACCTAACCAGATCTTTTCAGTGGAGGCCAAAGCCTACTGATTAGGTTCTGGGGCAAAATCAATTATTAGAAGTTGTTTAGAGAAACAACTGGTTATGAACCTACCCATAAATACATATGGGTTGACCAACCAAAGTTGGACTCGTGTGTAGTCTGTGTGGATTCTAGTACCCACTAAGGAATTAAAGTAATTCTTCGAATCGGAGGTTGAGGCTACCAATTCGTAAAAATACTGGGAGAAACTTTAGACTAAAGTTCCAGTCTTTAGTATTAATAATTTATGTACTAATATAGGTCTGATTTTTCTTTATGCAGCTATGGCCACTACCCTGTCGCTCTGATCATTATTAGATAATGACAAGCTCATGGGACCTAATTTCGATAGCTGGTATCGAAATTAAAAATTATTCTTTAGCATGAGCGGATCCTTTATGTAGTAACGGATCTGACACCTAAGGAGCTAGCCCTGAACGCTAGAGGGACGGTCCGAGACACTTACCAGAAGTGGCTCAATGACCGCACCACCATCCGGTGCATAATGCTGGCGGCAATGAATGATGAGTTCAGCCGTAGGTTTGAGAACGCCCAGCCACAGGAGATGCTTCAAATGTTGAATGACTCTTTTGGCACGTCTGACGATGTTGAAAGGCACAAAATTAGTTATGCCATTTTCAATGCTCGGATGAGGGATGGAGCCTCAGTCACTGATCATGTACTGTACATGATCGAAATGATTGAGCACCTAAGTAAACTGAGTTTTTCCCTACACGAGCAGCTCGATAAGGATGCGATTTTTAATTCTCTGCCCAAGTCCTTCCTTCCCTTCCTTACTCATTTTCAAATGACAAAGCCTGCAGTGAACTACCACGGCTTGTTGGGGTTGCTGCAGAACTTTGAGAAGGATCACCAGCTTCATAAGGAGTCGGTGAATGTTGTGGGAGGCTCTTTTTCTGGTCGTCGACCCTTTAACAAAGGGAAGAAGAACAAGAAGAAGAAGAATAAGAAGGTGCAGCTGCATGCTGGGACGTCTGTACAGGGTCAGACCAAGAAGCGCAAGCCTGACCAGAGCCAGGCGGAGTGCTTCTTTTGCAAGAAGCAGGAGCACTGGAAGAAGAACTGTCCTCTATACATAGCCTCACTGGATCCGAACAGGCCAAAGAAGAAGCAAGGTACTTATATGATAACACCTTGCAACTTTTTCATTTGTGATACTACTGCCTGGGTATTGGATACTGGAAGCCCTTATCATATTTGCAATTCGATGCAGGGTCTGCAGGTCAGTAGGAGATTTGATGAAGGCGAGAGATTCCTGAATGTTGGAGATGGAAGTAAAGTTTCAGTTCTAGCATTAGGAATCATGAACCTTGTAATCAATTCTCGAAATGTAATTCTGAGTGAATGTCACTATTGTCCAAGCTTTTTATTAAATATTATTTCTGTAGGCTTTTTGGCCATGTACGGTTATCAATTTTTAATAAAAGGAAATGTTTGCAATATCATTTTGAATGGTGTTACAATGTTTGTTGGACAACTTAATAATGGAATTTACTTTCTATCACAACCTATTAATGCGGTTCAATCCTCCGGTAAATGCCTTAGAATAGATAATATGTCAGAAATCTACCTTTGGCACTGTAGGCTAGGTCATATCAATAAGAACAGGATAAACAGGTTGGCTCAAGAAGGAATTCTTGAAGTAGGTGATTGTGAATCACTTCCAACCTGTGAGTCCTATCTTCTTGGTAAAATGACCAAGTCACCTTTTACTGGAAAAGGTGAGCGAGCCAGTGAACTCTTGGGTCTGGTACATTCTGATGTATGTGGACCCATGAGCTCAAGTGCAAGAGGTGGATATTTCTACTTCATAACCTTCACAGATGACCTATCGAGGTATGGGTATGTCTATTTAATGAAGCATAAGTCAGAGTCGTTTGAAATGTTCAAACTATTCTGAATGAGGTAGAAAAATAAACTGAAAAGTGTATTAAAACTCTTCGATCTGATCGAGGAGGTGAATACCTTTCCAATGAGTTTCTGACATATCTTGAGGAGAATGAGATTCTCTCTCTATGGACTCCTCCTGGAACACCACAGCATAATGGTGTATCTAAAAGAAGGAATCGGACCTTGTTGGACATGGTTCGATCCATGAAGGGGTTTGTTGGTCTGCCGATCTCCTTCTGGGGATATGCGCTCGAATCGGCTTGTTACCTTCTAAATAGAGTTCCGAGTAAGTCCGTAACCAAAATGCCATATGAGATATGGATAGGACGTAAGCCAGTACTCTCGCACCTTAGGGTTTGGGGGTGTCCGGCTTATGTTAAACATTTAATTACAGACAAGCTAGGACCTAGGTCTGACAAGTATAATTTTATAGGATATCCAAAAGAGATCAAAGGGTATTATTTTTACCTGACTGATGAGCAAAAGGTGGTTGTCAGCCTTAAGGCAATCTTTTTGAAAAAAGAGTTCCTTGGTGAAGGGACTGTTGCCTCTAAGGTCGAACTTGACGAAGTTCGACAGGTGGAAAAACTGACACAAGTTGCTGAACCTGAATCGGATTTGATTAGATCAGATCCGGAGCCCATTGTTCAAGCACCCTTAAGGCGATCTGGTAGAGTACCACATCAACCAGATAGATACTATAGTTTCTTGGTCCGGGATGATGATCCTATCGAACTTGATGAAAACGATGAGGATTCGATCACCTACATGGATGCAATGCAGAGACCCGACTCTGAGAAATGGCTAGAGGCCATGAAATCCAAAATAGAGTCCATGAAGGTCAACGATGTGTGGACATTGATTGACCCACCCGAAGGAGTAAAATCCATAGGGTGTAAGTGGGTCTTCAAGAGGAAGAGGGGTGCAGACGGAAAGGTGGAAACCTATAAAGCCTGTCTGGTTGCCAAGGGATATCGTCAACATTATGGTATAGACTATGACGAGATATTTTCTCCTGTGGCAATGCTCAAATCCATTCGGATTATACTTGCAATAGCTGCCCATCTGGACTATAAAATCTGGCAGATGGATGTGAAGACAGCTTTCCTAAACAAAGAGCTGGATGAAGAGGTGTATATGATACAACCTGAAGGATTCACATCCACTGATGAGTCTAAGGTGTGCAGACTATAGAGGTCCATTTATGGACTTAAGCGGCATCCCGGAGTTGGAACATACGTTTTGATAGGACGATCAAGATGTATGGCTTCGTTAAGAATGGAGAAGAGCCCTGCATTTATAAGTGGGCTAATGGTCTAGTAGTGGTATTTCTTGTATTGTATGTGGATGATATTCTCTTAATCGAGAATGATGTCCCTGCATTACAGGGAATAAAGATTTGGCTGTCGTCACAGTTCTCTATGAAGGATTTGGGAGAAGCTTCTTATATCTTAGGGATGAGGATCTATAGGGATAGATCTAAAAGGTTGCTTGGTTTATCCCAGTCTACGTACATAGATACTATGCTGAAGAGGTTCAGTATGAAAAATTTTAAGAAAGACTATCTACCGATAGGCCATGAAATTTTTCTCTCGAAGAGGGATTATCCGATAACACCTCAAGAGAGAGAGCGTATGGGTAGGATTCCATATGCTTCGGCAGTGGGATCTATTGTTAGGATTTGACACCTCAAGATTCAGTCTATATTGAGCCCACAGCGAGGTTCGCGACGAAAAATGGAGTCCAATGAGACCAAGATCACCTGAAATGGAGCTCGAATGGAGGAGATACGAGCTTTTGAAATCGGCATAAGATTCGAGGCGATGGAGGACTGCCGACGACCGGCGATGGATGGCAGCGGCATGGCCACAGGCGGCGGCGCGCGGGATGAGCGACCCACGCGGACAGGCACCTTAGGCGGGCGTGCGGCCCAGCCTGGCGTGCGGCCCAGGCGGGCGCGCGGCCCGGGCGCACGCAGGCCCGCGCGTGGGAGCTGGCCAGCCTAGGCGGCCTACTGGCCCTGTTCTCCGGTCCACTATGGATCGGGCGGTCCACAGCTGGGCCTATGGACCGCATGGGCATTTCCCACGCATTTCTCGCGGTCCACGGCACTATTCTGTGGATCGGAGCACGATCTGAGGGCATGGGTGGCTCCCGATCTTGATCCAATGGTCCAGGGGTTATTTGGCTTTGTTTCGGACTCCTAATCCATCTCTAAATTGGTTTTAAACCTCTGTTTAACCCTTTAAAAGGGCCCTGTGATGAACAGTGAAGCAGGTGATTGGTTTTTGCACCGTACGAGAACCCAGAGAAGAGAGAGGCGAAAGCGTTGCTATGAGAGAAGGAGCAGGGCTCCTGGACAGCGGTCGTCAGGCACTTCAGGGGTTCAGGGGGTCTTCCAAGAGAGATAGAGCTTTTGTGAGGGAAACTTCAGGTGAGAGAGAATTGGGTGTACAAGGGTTGAGGTTGAGGTCTCCTCTTGTAAAATTTTTTTTTCATAGTGAAGTTTGCATGCCCCGTGGAGGCGAGCCCTTTTGTGGCTGATCCACATATTTTGATTGTTTTCCTTTTGTTTTATTTCTTCTTTCTTCCTGCTACATCGTGTGGTACTGAAAAGATCTTGGGAGGTGGTGTCTTGACCAGACATCCACCCAATAAGTGGTATCAGAGCAAGGCAGTACAAGGATGAGATTGCAGCGGTGGTGAGCAAGACTGAAGATGGAGAAGACAGGAACAATCAAGATGGAGATCAACAAGTTCGATGGTAAGAGCAATTTCTTCTTGTGGCAGGCAAGGGTGAAAGACGTGCTCATCCAACAGGGGTTGATCGATGCTCTCTTGTGCGATGAGAAATCGACCACCATGGAGGTACGGGATTAGAAACGGCTACAGATGCAGGCAGTGAGTACCATCCACATGTATCTGACGGATGAGGTGGTGATCCATGTGCTGTGCGAGACTTTTCCGACAGTACTGTGGTCGAAGCTTGAGGAGTTGTACATGGCGAAGTCTCTCACCAACACACTTTTCCTCTGGAGGCAGTTTTACCAACTGCAGATGACTGAGGGATAGAGCGTGCAGGAGCATTTGAGCCACTTTCAGAAGATCCTCACCGACCTTCTCAGCGTTGGCGAGAACGTTGAGGAGAAGACCAGGGCACTGATTTTGTTGGCGTCGCTTCTTCCTTCGTATGAGTCCTTGGTGACTTCTCTTCTAGTGGAGAAGAGCACTATCAAGATGGATGAGGTCACCGCGGCGATACTCCAGAACGAGGTTCTCAGGAGGGAGAACCCAGCTTCGAGCTCAGGTGGCGGTAGCTCAGCTTTGGTGGCTTCTAGAGGAGCAGGAGGTGGTAGACGGAGCGATAGGAGATTGCAACGAGGGCGGTCTAAGTCCAGGAGGGACTTGAGCAAAACCAAGTGTTATCGGTGTGAGGAATTGGGGCATCTAGCCAGAGATTGCCCTTAACTTAAAAATCGGATGGTGGCTGCTGTAGCGACGGCCGGCAGCAATTCAGATGGAGATGTCCTGGAGATATCTGATGAGGTATCTACTTCTTTTCAGTAGTGGATATTAGATTCTGCATGCCCCTATCATGTATGTTGCAGAGAGGAGCAGTTTAACTCCCTAGAGAACAGTGGGGCACTGTATATCTGCCGGATGGATCGAGCTGTGCGATCAGAGGCATTGGGACGATCAGCTGGAGGACACATGATGGTGAAGTGAGGAGATTGGGGGAGGTCTGATATATACCCAATTTCAGGTGAAATCTTATCTCACTTAGCAGACTGGATTCGAGAGGCTACAGGACGGTAGCTGGTGGAGGAATCCTGAGGGTGTTATGCGGCGATAGGATTGTGCTGGAGGAGAAGAAGGGGAGCAGAGGACATTATTACCGGGCAAGGAGCCCAGTGCGAGGTGGAGCTTCGAGAGCCAGGTGGAGCCCAGAGAGAGGTGGAGCTCTAGGAGGCGGATTGGACATGAGACAGGAGACTCGGGAGGACGAGAGGCGACATCGCAAGGTGAGATTCCTCTTGCCGCAGGACGATGCCCCGAGCAGGTCTCAGGTCAGGAGGAGCACAGCATACGATGGAGATGAGATCGAGCAGCCTGGCTCGACTCCTATGTTTGCCCATCCATGATCAGCAGGTGATTGCCCCAGGGCATGGGGGCAAAAAGATCCAGAAGCTCTCAGAGTTTGGAGGAGGCCGAATATCGAGTCGAGGTAGAGATTGTTAGGATTTAATGTCTCAAGATTCAGCCCACATTAAGCCCACAGTGAGGTTTGCAGTGAAAAATGGAGTCCGACGAGACCAAGATCATCCAAAACAGAGCTCGAATGGAGGAAATACGAGATTTTGAAGTTGGCACGAGATTCGAGGCGATGGAGGACCACCGACGACCGGTGGTGGGTGGCAGCGGTGCGGCCGCAGGCGGCAGCATACGGGATGCGTGACCCAGGCCCGCACAGGATGCGCGACCCACGCGGGCGGGTGGCCCAGGCGGGCACGCGGCCCAGCCTGGCGGGCGGCCCAAGCGGGCGCGCGGCCCAGCCGGGAGCACGGCCTAGGCGCGCGCAGGCCCATGCGCAGGAGCGGGCCGGCCCAGGCAGCCTACTGGCCCTGTTCTCCAGTCCACCATGGACCGGGCGGTCCACGGCTGGGCCTGTGGACCACGTGGGCATTTCTCACACATTTCTCACGGTCCATGGCACTATTCCATAGACCGGAGCACGATCTGAGGGCGTGGGTGGCTCCCGATCTTGATCCGATGGTTCACGGGGTATTTGGCTTTGTTTAGGACTCCTAATCCATCTCTAAATAGGTTTTAAACCTCTGTTTAACCCTTTAAAAGGGCCCTGTGACGAATAGTGAAGCAAGTGGTTGGTTTTTGCACCGTACGAGAACCCAGAGAAGAGAGAGGCGGAAGCGTTGCTGTGAGAGAAGGAGCAAGGCTCCTGGACAGCGATCGCCAGGCACTTCAGGGGTTCAGGGGGTCTTCCAAGAGAGAGAGCTTTTGTGAGGGGAACTTTAGGTGAGAGAGAATTGGTTGTACAAGGGTTGAGGGTGAGGTCTCTTCTTGTAAAATTTCTTTTTCATAGTGAAGTTTGCATGCCCCGTGGAGGCGAGCCCTTTTGTGGCTAATCCATGTATTTTGATTGTTTTCCTTTTGTTTTGTTTCTTCTTTCTTCCTGCTGCATCGCGTGATACTGAAAAGATCTTGGGAGGTGGTGTCCTGGCCAGACATCCACCCAACATCTATCATGTACGCCATGACATGTACACGACCAGATGTGGCATACTCACTAGGGGTAGTGAGTAGATACCAATCTGATCCAGGGGAGAATCACTGGAAGGTTGTTAAAACCATTTTGAAGTATTTAAGAAATACTAAGGACCAGTGGCTTGTTTATGATGAATCAAACTTGAAACTTATAGGGTTTACAGACTCTAGTTTCCAGTCTAATCATGATGACAACAAAAGTATGTCGGGATTTATTTTTACCCTTAATGGTGGGGCTATCTGCTAGAAGAGTTCCAAGCAACACACAGTGGCTGATTCAGTTTGCGAGGCGGAGTATGTCGCTGCATCAGATGCTGCCAAAGAAGCGGTGTGGCTGAAGAAATTTATCACCGAGCTCGGAGTAGCACCCTCCCTAGTTGGTCCAGTTCTGCTCTACTATGACAGCTCTGGAGCCATTGCTCAAGCGAAGGAACCCAAGGCACACCAGCGGACGAAGCATATTCTGCGCCGCTACCATCTCATCCAGAAAATTATGGATCAAGGTGATGTCGACCTTCAAAAGATCAATAGAAAGGAGAACCTGGCCGATCCATTCACTAAAGCCATTACGGTGAAGGAGTTTGACAACTACAAGTCGAAGATGGGTATTAGATACTGCACCGATTGGCTTTAGACCAAGTGGGAGATTGTTGGGAATAGTATCCCAAAGTCAATCGTCAGTCTGTTGACGGTTGTGCTCATTTTTGTATATGTACATAAATTATGAATTAATAAAAATTATTTTGGTATTTTTCATCACAAAATATTTTATCTTCTAATGAACTCCTATGTGTGGTGAAGTCCTTAGGACTATCTAGACTCGATAAAGAAGGATTTGTCGTTTAGTCCTTAAATCTGTTCGCGACCAAATGATACGTTGTTACCAAGGACGACAACGTTTATCAAGCATAGGTCGTTGTGTGCCATATAGGTTGGTTGTCCTCTTAACCAATAAGTGTGGAGACACTGGTATGGCATACAGGTGAGATGTAAGGGTACATCTGTACTGAACGTGACCGACTCTGGAGCTATTTCTGCTGTCAAGATTTGCTCCGATGGAATATGAATATAAATGTCCCTTCAATCTGAGACCGCCACGGTGACTTGCAAGCAACTCACTGCACTTAAGCACTGGACTACCTGAATTTCCAATTCAGTGACGGAAGGCTGCTGGATGTAGTCAAGTACTTGACTTGTCGGTGCGTGTGTCAAGATGGGATTTACCACTCCAGTTTAGGAGCTGTGTACAGTTGTGTTTCAATTTAGCAAAATCTTGGTCAGGGTAGTCCTTGTGAGGAGTCACAGGACTGTTTTGAGTTGAGCACGATTCGAATGATCTAATCAGGGTTGACAGTTTAACCCTGAGTCATCCTAAACACAGAGGTCAAAAGGATGAATTATACAGTAACCATATTCACGTAGGTTCTGAGTGTTGCGATTGCGACTATTCGACCTATCCGATCATCGGGTACCATTGCTAGATGGTTACTTCGATTAGTACAGGAATTGATTCCTGTGCTACCGGCTTAGGTTCGAACTTGTGGGGTCACACACATTAGAGGTTCCTATCTGATCTGATGGCTGATGAAGAGTCCTAATGCTCATGGACTATGAGTCCTACGTGTCTGGGACTCTGTGATCAAGAATCAAGATTCTCTGATCACGAGTCTCACACATTTTGGATTTCGGGGTCAAGAGTCCCACTGGTTTGGGACTCTTCGATCAGGGTTACATATCGATGAATTCTGATGCCCGATTATCCATCGGATTTGGACTCAATATTTATGAAAGGTTTAGTTAGTGATTTGATTGCTAATTAACTCAATTTGATTGAGTAATTATTTTTGGATCAAGACCAATTGAATTGGATTCAGTTGGGTTTGACCCGATTAGGTTAAGAGTTGACCTAATCGTCGAGATGGTTTGGTCCCTGATTTGATCAGGGGTTGAGCTTAATCAATTTCTGATTTGATTATAATTTTATTGAGCTTAATTAAGCTTAATTTAGTTGGGTTTAAATTAGTCTAATTGGGCCTAACTTATTTGGTTCAATTAGGTTGGTTTAAATAATGAAACGACCTTGACCCATTCTCCCTGCGCCACCTCACTTCCACTACGCTCATTTGAATTCACGAGAAGGAAGTTCTCATAAATTTTTTCTCATGCAAAGCCCTCCTCATGCCCTACTTTAATGTGCCAAATGAGTGGATAAGGATGATTGGTTGGCCATTCAAATTCAAAACAAAGTTTGAATTTGAATGAGCAACCAATCTTAGCGCCTTGACCTTATCCTCTTTTAACGCCCCATTTATTACATGAAAAAATGTTTCTCATGAAATTACTCATGCACAAATTAAGCCACACCCTCCTCTTCTCATGCCCTTAGTGGATAGGAATAAATTGGTTTCCATTTGAATTCAAAATTTGATTTGAATTCAAATGTGCAATTACTCATCTTTATCCTCTCACATGGATAAGATGTTTGACATTGTTTTAAAAGGAGGAGAAGAGTGGGGTGTGTGCAAGAAAAATTTTGGAGAGAAAATCTGGGTGTGAGGAATCCTTGTGTACTAGGTGAAGGTCTATATACTTCCGAGAGAAAAAGAAAGAAAAGAAAGAAAAAGTGTGCGCAGGGTTTCAGTGAGTTCTTCAGGGTTTCAGCCTGGACTTCGGGAAGTGAGAAGGTGAGCTACAAGTGTCGTGAGCCCACCAAATTTTAGGAAGATCTTCAACAACCTCTCAAGCACATCTACTGATGATCTAGAGCATCCAAAGAATCGACAGACATCGATCAAAGGAGTTCGATCAGCATCGACCGTCGAAAGGGCTCTATAATGAGCTAGAACTCGTGAGGAGTCGATCAGACCGGAAGCTTCGTATGGATGATTTGCAGAGGCCAGACACGCTGTGTCGCTACATCACGATAATTAGACTCTCCTGACAGTGATCAGATTGCGGCGATCTACTACCCGCACAAAGGTATTGTGTTCTGAACACATTACAGTAAAATGTTTACTGTTTAAATTTGAATTTCAAATTTAAATGCATGCATGTTATATATCATATTTAGATCCTAGTATAGGATAAATTTTTATTAATTAATTAGATTAATTAATAATTTTTGCTGTAAAATAGTGATTTTGAAAAAGTTTTAAAATTACCATTTTAGCCCTGCACTGAATTTTCCGACAACTACTACCTGGGTATTCCATACCAAAAGTCTAGTTCACATATGTAATTCATTGCATGGACTTCAAATTAGTAGAAAATTTGAGAATAATGAGAGATTCCTAAAAGTGGAAGATGGAAGTCAAGTTTCAATCCAACTTTAGGAGTCGTCGAGCTTGGTTTCAAGTCTAATAGTATCATTTTAAGTAATTATCACTATTGTCCATCTTTCTTGATAAATATAATCTCTGTTGGTCTTTTGGCTAAAGATAGTCATAGTTTGTTAATAAAGAATGATTATTGCGATATCATTATGAATGATGTTACAATAATACGAGAATAATTAAGAAATGGCATCTATGTATTGTCACAGTCTATGAGTGTAATGTACACTTCAAATAAATATCCAAAATTAGATAATATCATAGATGCCTACCTTCAGTATTGCAGGCTCGGTCATATTAACAAAAATAGGATAAACATGTTAGCACAAGAGGGTATCCTTAATATCAATGATTGTAAATTATTGCCGACCTGTGAGTCTTGCCTTCTTGAAAAAATGACTAAGTCATCTTTTACTAAAAAAGGTGAATGAGCTAGTGAAGTTCTAGATCTAATACATAGTGATGTTTATGGACCATGAATATTAGTGCCAAAAGAGGGTATAGCTATTTCATTATGTTTATAGATGACCTATCTAGATATGGATATATCTACTTGATGAAACATAAGTCTAAATAATTTGAAATGTTGAAATAATTTTGTAATGAAGTAGAGAAACAAACTAAAAAAAATATTAAGACTCTTCGGTCTGACCGAGGGGGTGAATATCTTTTCAGTAAATTTCTGACATATCTTAGAGAGAAGGAGATTCTCTCACAATGGACTCCTCCAGGGACACCACAGCATAATGATATCTCAGAAAGAAAGAATCGAACCTTGTTGGATATGGTTCGGTCTATGGTGGGGTTTGCAAATCTGTTGATCTCTTTTTAGAGACATGTACTTGAGACAGTCTATTTTGTGCTCAATAATGTTTCGAGCAAGTCAGTTAGTAAAACACCATATGAGATATGGTCAGAGCGTAGGCTGAACCTCACTTACCTTAAGGTCTGGAAGTGTCTGGCTTATGTCAAACGATTACAAATCGACAAGCTCAGACCTAGGTCTGATAGTGTAATTTTGTAGGATACCCCAAGGAAATTAGGGGATACTATTTTTACCTCCTTACTGAACAAAAAGTATTTGTCAGCAGTAAGGCACACTTTTTGAAAAAGGAGTTTCTTAGTGAAGGAACAAGTGCCTCTAAAGTCGAGCTCGATGAAGTTCGACAGTTAGAAGAACCGACATTGATAACTGAATCTGAATCAAATTTGATAAGATCAAATTCAGAGCCCAATATACAAACATCCTTAAGGCGATCCGGTAGAGTACCACATCAGTCGAACAGATACCTAGGTTTCTTGGCCCAGGATGGAGATTCTATTGAGCTCGATGAGAATAATGAGGATCCAATCATCTATATGGATGCAATGCAGAGGTCCGACTCTAAAAAATAGTTTGAAACCATGAAATCCAAAATAGAGTCCATAAGGATCAACAATGTGTGGATAATAGTTGATCCACCTGAAGGGGTAAAATCCATAGGATGTAAGTGGGTCTTCAAAAGGAAAAGGGGCACAGACGGAAAGGTTGAGACCTATAAATTCCATCTGATTGTCAAGAGGTATCATCAATATTATGGTATTGACTATGATGAGATATTCCCTCCTGTGGCAATGCTTAAGTCCATTCGGATCATGCTTGCGATAGCGGCATTCCTGGACTATGAAGTCCAGCAAATGAAAGACAGCTTTTCTAAATGGAGAGCTAAATGAAGAGGTGTATATGATGCAACCTGAAGGGTTCATATCTACAGACAAGTTCAAGGTGTGCAAGCTTCAAAGATCCATTTATGGATTGAAGTAAGTATCTCGGAGTTGGAACATACATTTTGATAAGATGATCAGAACGTATGGCTCCATTAAGAATGGAGAGGAATCTTGTATATATAAGTGGGCTAATAGTTCAGTAATTGTATTTCTTATTTTATATGTGGATGATATTTTCTTAATCAAAAATGATATCCCTGCATTACAGAGAATAAAAATGTGGCTGTCGTCATAATTCTCCATGAAGGATCTGAGAGAAGCAACCTACATCCTAGAGATAAAAATCTATAGAGATAGATCTAAGAGGCTGCTCAGACTCTCCCAATCAACGTACATGGATACCATATTGAAACAGTTCAGCATGGAGAATTTCAAGAAAGGCTATCTTCTGATAGGCTATGGAATTTCTTTCTCGAAGAAGGATTGTTCGACAACCCCTCAAAAGAGAGAGCATATGAGTAGAATTTCATATGCCTCAATAGTGGATTCTATAATGTATGCCATGACATGTACAAGATCGGATGTGACATACTAGGAGTAGTGAGCAGATACCAATCAGATCCAGGTGAGAACCATTGGAATGTTGCAAAAACCATCCTTAATTATTTGAGAAACACTAAGGACTAGTGGCTTGTTTATGGAGAATCTGACTTGAAACTCATGGGATATACTGATTTTAATTTTCAATCAGATCGTGATGATAGCAAAAGCATGTCGGGATACATCTTTACCCTAAATGGTGGAGCTGTCCGCTGAAAAAGTTTCAAGCAGCACCGTAGCTGATTCTGTTTGCAAGGCAGAATACATCGCTGCATTCGATGCTGCAAAGAAAGCTGTATGGCTGAGAAAGTTTATCATCGAGTTTGGAGTAACATCATCCATCGATCGTCCAATTCTGCTTTATTGCGATAGTATTGGAGCCATAACTTAAGCAAAGGAGCCGAAGGCACATCAGTGGACAAAACATATTCTGCATTGCTACCATCTTGTCCGAGAGATCGTGGATCAAGGTGACATCAACCTTCAGAAGATCGATGAAAAGGATAACCTGACCGACCCATTAACTAAAGCCCTTGCGGTAAAGGAGTTCGAAGTTCACAAAATGAAGATGGATATACGATACTATACTGATTGGCTTTAGTATAAGTGGGAGTTGTTAGAAAATATATTCCAAAATCAATCGTCAGCCTGTTGATGGTTGTGCTATTTGATGTAATTATATATGAATTAATTAATAAAATATTTATTTGATAATTTTCATCATAAGCTTGTATATCTTCTATATCAAACTTCTATGTCATGATGAAAGTCCTTTGGACTACTTTAAATCGATAAAGAAGGATTTATCATTTAGTCCTTAAATAAGTTCGCGACCAAATGATATGCTATTACTAGGATGATAGACATATCAAGTATAGATCATTGTGTACCATATAGGTTGGTTGTTCTCTTAACCAAGAAGCATGGAGACGCTGGTATAGCATGCAGGTGAAATGTAAGAGTATATTTTATAAAACATGACCAACTCTGGAGCACTCTATTGTCAAGAGTCACTCCGAAAGGATATGGATATAAGTGTCCGTCTAATCTGAGATCACCACGGTGACTTGCAAACAACTCACTGTGCTTTGGTGCCAGACTACCTGAGTTTTTAATTCAGGATCGGAAGGCTTTTGAGCATAGTTAAATACTTGTGAAGTTAGTGCGTGAGTCAAGATGGAATTGACCACTCCAAGAGATTAGAGAGAATGCTTTGTGTTTCAATTTAGTAAGATCTCGGCCAGGGCAATCTTTGTGAGGAGTCATAGGATTTATCAGGTTGAGATACATAATGGATGTACTGTTAAGAGTTGACAGTTTAAACTCTAAGTCATCCTGACATCAAGGGTCAAAGGGATGAATTATATGATTACTATATCTAAATAAGTTCTTGAGTGTTGCTTTGTATACATTCGACCTATCCGGATGTCGGGTACCATTGCTAGATAGTTACTCCGATTGGTACAGAAATTAGTTCTTGTACTACTGACTTAGGTTCAAATCTATGGAGTCACACATATTAGAAGTTTTTCTCCAATCATATGGCAAATTTGAAGAGTCCCAGTGGATAGAGACTCTAGTGAAGAGTCCCACTAAACGGGGACTCTGCTGAAGAGTCCCACTGGATGGAGACTCTAGAGAAGAGTCCACTAGACTTGAACTCTATCATTAATAGAGAATTAATTAATGATTAGATTACTAATTAGCTTAATTTGATTGAGCATTAAAGTTTGGATCAAGTTTGATTGAATTGGATTCAATCAGGTCAAGTCTGATTAGGTTATGAGATGACCTAATCCGTAAGGGAGAAATGATCTTGATTTGATCGGATCTATGACTCAATTAATTTATTAATTTGATCAAATTTAATTAAAATTATAGAGGCCTAATTATATTAGATTTATTATATTTTATTTGGGTCTAATTGGATTGGATTTGAAAGAAATTCAATTGGTTAAACCCTAGAGTCCCAAATGAGTGGGACTCTCTGCTTTGTGCCATCCAAATTATCTCACACCTTTTCTCATTGTACAAAATTAGTTTATGTATGAGAAAACTAGAAAATTATCCTTCTTTTTTCACCCATTAAGGAAAGGAATTGATTGGTTTTTATTTGAATTCAAATTGATTTGAATTTCAACTTAAAATCTTATCTATATCCTTCCACATGTCAGTAGTTTCTAAAGATGTCCATTGTGTATGAGAAAAAAAAGTCTTTCTAATTGATTTTTATGCCTAATTTTCTTTGATAAGTCTCTCTTTAAGTTAGATAAGGATGAGAAAAAGTTAGAGTCAAATTGAAATTCAAAATGATTTGAATTGCAACAAACTCTAGCCCTTATCCTATCTTATCTGATTTATGCGACAACCATAAAAAAGCCATAATTTTGTGCATCAAATGAGGAGAGCTTTTCACTATGAGATATCAAAGAGAAAGAGGTGTAGGAACCAGATCTAGAGTTTCAGAGTTAGATCTTGAAATATTTTCAAGATCATGCAGTGGAAGACTAAAATAAATCAAAATTTATTTTTTAAAATTAGAGAATCCCTAGATCTAAGATCTTATTATATGATTATTATATAGTATTAAATCAAAAATTAAAATATATAGAGCATGAACTAGATGTTGATCATATCAACCTGTTTCTATACTACATCTAATGTATGTATTAAACAATAGATCAGATCTATTACCTTGCAAGTTAGACATTCTAACCTCGCTGATCCAGGCTTGAGGATGATGTTGCAAGCTGCACATGCATCCGACCTCTAGGAGTCATCCACACGAGCCCACGAATCTCGATCAGAAGTCTTGCTTCAGGAAATCAGCACAGTATGCTAGTACTGCACTGATCCTTCTTTGATGGTTGATCAGGTACCTCCTTCTTCTTGATTTGGGCTTTTCCAAAGATGAGAAGTAGAAGGAGGAGTTTCAGATATGAGACGCTCTCAGAAAACTCATGATGGAGGAAGGGAAGAGATGAAAACAAACAACCCTAGAAGAAGACCCTCTTCTTCTTCTCGTTTCTCTCTCAAAACACCCTATCTTGTGTCTATTATAACTCCACGACCCAAAGGTCTTTCTCTCTAATTTTTGAATGAACCAAAGGTATCTCAAATATCTATGTTTTCCAAAAATTTCATAAATAAACTAATTTTATAAAGAGAGATATGATAGAGTCCTTATCTAGGTCAAATACCTAGTCAAGGCTTATCCAAACATGGCAAGATAAGGGGTGCTCAACTCTTGAGCACCTCCTCCTTATTTTTATGCATAGACCATTAGAAAAAGGTACACAATATGTACCCTAAAAGCTATAAAAATTCTAAAAAAAATTTGAATAAATTCGGTGCAAAATTGAAAGAGTTTTGGATTTCTAAAACTCTATCTTATAGAATTCGAAATCCAAACTTATTCCTCTTTGATTTGATCCAAACCACCTTCCATGTAAGAAAGAAGAGAGAAAACCATTTGTGGATGTGGGAGAGATCTTGGAGAGGGCTTTTGTCACACAAAATAAGAGAGGATTGGCGTGGAATAAGAGAGAGGACGTGGGGGGG
>NC_026003.2:68824870-68857269 GCF_000442705.2 Elaeis guineensis
ACAGGGTTAAAATGGTAATTTTAAAACTTTTTCAAAATTATTATTTTATAGTGAAAATTATTAATTAATCTAATTAATTAACATGTATAAACCCTATACAAGGATCTAAATATGATATATGTATAGCATGCATTTAAATTTAAAATTCAAATTTCTACAGTAAATATTTTACTGTTATGTGTTCAGAACACATTACCTTTGTGCGGATAGTCGATCACCGTAATCTGATCACCGTCGGAAGGGTCTGATCATCGCAATACAGCCACACAATGTGTCTAGCCTCTGTGGATCATCCACACAAAGCTCTCGATCTGATCGGCTCCTCACGAATGCTAGTTCGTGGTTGAACCCTTTTGATGGCCGATGTTGATCGAACTCCTTCGATCTTGATCTGCTGACTCCTCGGATACTTTGGATCACCAGCAGATGCACTTGAGAGGTTGATGATGCTCTCCCTAAAGTTTGGTGGGCTCACGACACTCGTAGCTCACGTTCTCACTTCCCGAACCCTAAGCTAAAACCCTAGGGTACACTCCGAAGAAACTTGCGCCCATTTTGTTTCTTTCTTTTCTCTCCTTTTCTTTTCTTTTCTCACACAGGAAAGCTCTCTCATGCCACCCTTCTTTCTCAGATATCTTCTGCACATGCCCTATCTTATCTCCTTTTTAAAATGATGCAAGACCGCATCTTTGTAGTATTTTTACCGCATGAGAGGATAAAGATAAGTGGTTGCTCATTTGAATTCAAATCAAATTTGAATTCAAATGCCAACCAACTCATTCCTATCCACTCTACGTGTGAGAAGAGAGGTGGGTGGGCTCTCTTGTGTGTGGAGAGTTTACATGAGAAACACTTTCTCATGTAAAGCAAATGGCACACAAAAGGATAAGACTAGGTGGCGCATGGATTAGTTGCCCATTCAAATTCAAACTTCATTTGAATTTGAATGGCCAACCAACCATCTTTATCTACCCAAATGGCACACAAATGGAGGGGTGTGGGATGGCTTCTGCATGGCAGAAAATTTATGAGAACTCATTTCTCGTGAATTCAAATGGGCGCAGATGAAGTGAGGTGGTGCAGGGAGAAAAGTCAAGGTAGTTTGAACCTAATTGAGCCAACCTAATCAAAATAGGTTAAGCACAATTAGACTAAGTTAAACTCAACTTAATTAGACTTAATTAGGCTCAATAAAATATTAATCAAATCAAGAATTGACTAAGTCCAACCCTTGATCAAATCAGTGACCAAAACACCTTAGCAATTAGGTCAACACTTAACCTAATCGGGTCAAATCCAACTGAATCCAATTCAATTGGACTTTATCCGAAAATAATTACTCAATCAAATTGAGTTAATTAGTGATCAAATCACTAATTAAATCTCTTATAAATATTGAGTCCAAATCCGATGGGCAATCGAGCATCAGAGTCCATCGATATGAAACCCTGATCAAAAAGTCCCAAACCGGTGGGACTCTTGACCCCGGTACCCAAAATGTGTGGTACTCATGATCAGAGAATCTTGATTCTCGATCATAGAGTCCCAGACATATAGGACTCTTCATCAGCCATCAGATTAGATAGGAACCTCTAATGTGTGGACCCCGCAAGTTCGAACCTAAGCCAGTAGCATAGGAACCAATTTCTGTACTAATCAAAGTGACCATCTAGCAATGGTACCCAATGTCCAGATAGGTTGAATAGTCACAATCGCAACACTCAGAACCTACATGAATATGGTTACCATATAATTCATCCTTTTTGATCCCTGTGTTTAGGATGATTCAGGGTTAAACTGTCAACCCTGATTAGATTATCCGAATCATGCTCAATTCAAACAGTCCTGTGACTCCTCACTAGGACTACCCTAGCCAAGATTTTGCTAAATTGAAACATGACTGTACACAGCTCCTGAACTGGAGTGGTCAATTCCATCTTGACACACGTACCGACAAGTCAAGTACTTGACTACACCCAGCATTCTTCCATCACTAAATTAGAAATTCAGGTAGTCCAGTGCCTAAGTGCAGTGAGTTGCTTGCAAGTCACCGTGGCGATCTCAGGTCGGAGGGACATTTATACCCATATCCCATCGGAGCAAATCTTGATAGCAGAAATTGCTTCAGAGTCGGTCACGTTCAGTGCAGATGTACCCTTACATCTCACCTATATGCCATACCAGTGTCTCGACACTCCTTAGTTAAGAGGACAACCAACCCATATGACATACAACGACCTATGCTTGATAAACATTATCATCCTTGGTAACAACGTATCATTTGGTCGCGAACAGGTTTAAGGACTCAACGACAAATCCTCCTTTGACGAGTCTAAATGTCCTAAGGACTTCACCACAACACAGGAGTTCATTAGAAGATGAAACATTTTGTGATGAAAAATGTCAAAATAAGTTTTATTTATTTATAATTCATATACTAATACAAAAAGGAGCACAACCATCAATAGACTGACGATTGACTTTGGGACACTATTCCCAACAATCTTCCACTTGGCCTAAAGCCAATCGATGCAGTATCTAATACCCATCTTCGACTTGAAGTCGTCGAACTCCTTCACCGTAATGGCTTTAGTGAATGGGTCGGCCAGGTTCTCCTTTCCGTTGATCTTCTGAAGATCAATGTCACCTCGATCCATGAATTTTTGGATGAGATGGTAGCGGCGCAAAATATGCTTCGTCCACTGGTGTGCCTTCAGTTCCTTCGTCTGAGCAATAGCTCCAGAGCTGTCACAGTAGAGCAGAACTGGACCAACAAGGGAGGGTGCTACTCCGAGCTCGGTGATGAATTTTCTCAGCCACACCACTTCTTTGGCAGCATCTGATGCAGCGACATACTCCACCTCGCAAACTGAATCAGCCACAGTGTGCTGCTTTGAACTTTTCCAGCAGACAGCCCCACCATTAAGGGTAAAAATAAATTCTGACACACTCTTGCTGTCATCATGATCAGACTAGAAATTAGAGTCTGTAAACCCTATAAGTCTCAAGTCTGATTCACCATAAACAAGCCACTGGTCCTTAGTATTTCTTAAATACTTCAGGATGGTTTTAACAACCTTCCAGTGATTCTCCCCTAGATCAGATTGGTATCTACTTACTACCCCTAATGAGTATGCCACATCTGGTCGTGTACATGTCATGGCGTACATGATAGATCCCACTGCCGAAGCATATAGAATTCTACCCATATACTCTCTCTCTTGAGGTATTGTCAGACAATCCCTTTTCGAGAGAGAAATTCTATGGCCTATCGGTAGATAACCTTTCTTGAAATTCTCCATGTTGAACCTCTTTAGCATAGTATCAATGTACATGGACTGGGATAAGCCAAGCAATCTTCTAGATCTATCCCTATAGATCTTCATCTCTAGGATGTAGGAAGCTTCTCCCAGATCCTCATGGAGAACTGTGACGATAGCCAAATCTTTATTCCCTGTAATGTAGGGACATCATTCTCAATTAAGAGAATGTCATCCATATACAATACAAGAAATACTACTACTGGACCATTAGCCTACTTATAAATGCAGGGCTCTTCTCCATTCTTAACGAAGCCATACGTCTTGATTGTCCTATCAAAATGTATGTTCCAACTTCGGGATGACTGCTTAAGTCCATAAATGGACCTCTATAGCCTGCACACCTTAGACTCATCTATGGATGTGAACCCTTCAGGTTGTATCATATATACCTCTTCATCCAGCTCTCCATTTAGGAAAGCTATTTTCACATCCATCTGCCAGATTTCATAGTCCAGATGGGTAGCTATCGCAAGCATAATCCGAATGGATTTGAGCATTGCCATAGGAGAAAATGTCTCGTCATAGTCTATACCATAATGTTGACGATATCCCTTGGCAACCAGACGGGCTTTATAGGTTTCCACCTTTCCTTCTGCACCCCTCTTCCCCTTGAAGACCCACTTACACCCTATGGATTTTACTCCTTCGGGTGGGTCAACCAATGTCCATACATCGTTGATCTTCATGGACTCCATTTCAGATTTCATGGCCTCTAGCCATTTCTCAGAGTTAGGTCTCTGTATTGCATCCATGTAGGTGATCGGATCCTCATCATTTTCATCAAGTTCGATAGGATCACCGTCTCGGACCAAGAAACCATAGTATCTGTCTGGTTGATGTGCTACTCTACCAGATCGCCTTAAGGGTGCAGGAACAATGGGCTCCAGATTTAATCTAACCAAATCCGGTTCAGGTTCAGCTACTTGTGTCGATTTTTCACCTGTCGAACTTCCTCAAGTTTGACCTTAGAGGCAACAGTCCCTTCATCAAGGAACTCCTTTTTCAAAAAGATTGCCTTAAGGCTGACAAATACCTTTTGCTCATCAGCTAGGTAGAAATAATACCCTTTGGTCTCTTTTAGGTACCCTATGAAATAACACTTGTCAGACCTAGGTCCAAGCTTGTCCGTAATTAAATATTTAACATAAGCTGGACACCTCCAAACCCTAAGGTGCGAGAGTACTGGCTTACGTCCTATCTATATCTCATATGGCATTTTAGTTACAGACTTACTCGGAACCCTATTTAGAAGGTAACAAGCCGATTCGAGTGCATATCTCTAGAGGAAGATCGGCAGACAAGCAAACCCCATCATGGATCGAACCAAGTCCAACAAGGTTCGATTTCTCCTTTCAGATACACCATTATGCTGTGGTGTTCCAGGAGAAGTCTACTGAGAGAGAATCCCATTCTCCCCAAGATATGTCAGAAACTCATTGAAAAGGTATTCACCTCCTCGATCAGATCGAAGAGTTTTAATACACTTCCCAGTTTATTTTTCTATCTCATTTCGAAATAGTTTGAACATTTCAAACGACTCCGACTTATGCTTCATTAAGTAGACATACCCATACCTCGATAGATCATCTGTGAAGGTTATGAAGTAGAAATATCCACCTCTTGCACTTGAGCTTATGGGTCCACATGCATCAGAATGTACCAGACCCAAGAGTTCACTGGCTCGCTCACTTTTTCCAGTAAAAGATGACTTGGTCATCTTCCCAAGAAGACAGGACTCACAGGTTGGAAGTGATTCACAATCACCAACTTCAAAAATTCCTTCTTAAGCCAACTAGTTTATCCTGCTCTTATTGATATGACCTAGCCTACAGTACCAAAGGTAGACTTCTGACACATTATCTATTCTAGGGCGTTTACCGAAGGTTTGAACCATATTAACAGGCTGTGATAGTAAGTATATTTCATTATTTAGTTGTCCAACAAATATTGTAACACCATTCAAAATGATATTGTAAATATTTTCTTTTATTAAAAATTTATAACCGTACATGGCCAAAAGGCCTATAAAAATAATATTTAATAAAAAGCTTGGACAATAGTGACATTCACTAAAAATTACATTACGAGAGTTGATTACAAGGTTCATGATTCCTAAAGCTAGAACTGAAACTTTGCTTCCATCTCCAACGTTCAGGAACCTCTCGCCTTCATCAAATCTCCTACTGACCTGCAAACCCTGCATCGAATTACAGATATGATAAGGACTTCCGGTATCCAATACCCTGGCAGTAGTATCACAAATGAAAAAGTTGCAAGGTGTTATCATATAATTACCTTGCTTCTTCTTCGGCCTGTTCGGGTAAAGGGAGGCAATGTATAGAGGACAGTTCCCCTTCTAGTGCCCCTGCTTCTTACAAAAGAAGCACTCTGCCTGGCTCTGGTCAAGCTTGCGCTTCTTGGTCTGACCCTGTGCTGACGTCCCAGCATGTGGCTGCACCTTCTTATTCTTCTTCTTCTTGTTCTTCTTCCCTTTCTTAAAGGGTCGACGACCAGAAGAAGACCCTCCCACAACATTCACCGACTCCTTATGGAGCTGGTGGTCCTTCTCAAAGTTCTGCAGCAACTCCAACAAGCCGTGGTAGTTCACTGTAGGCTTTGTCATCCGAAAATGAGTAAGGAAGGGGGGTAGGACTTGGGCAAAGAATTAAGGATCGCATCCTTACCGAGTTGCTCGTGCAAGGGAAAGCCCAGTTTACTTAGGCGCTCAATCATTTCGATCATGTACAGTACATGATCAGTGACTGAGGCCCCATCCCTCATCCGAGCATTGAAAATGGCACAACTAGTTTTGTGCCTTTCAACATCGTCAGGCATGCCAAAGGAGTCGTTCAACATTTGAAGTATCTCCTACGGCTGGACGTTCTCGAACCTGCGGTTGAACTCATCATTCATTGTCGCCAGCATTATGCACCGAACGGTGGTGCGATCGTTAAGCCACTTCTGGTAAGTGTCTCAGACCGTCCCTCTAGCGTTCGGGGCTGGCTCCTCAGGTGTCAGATCCGTTACTACATAAAGGATCCGCTCATGCTCAAGGATGATTTTCAATTTTCGATACCAGCTATCGAAATTAGGTCCCATGAGCTTGTCATTATCTAATAATGACCGGAGTGATAGGGTAGTGGCCATAGCTGCATAAAGAAAAATCAGACCTCTATTAGTATATAAATTATTAATACTAAAGACTTGGACTTTAGTCTAAAGTTTCTCCCAGTATTTTTATGAACTGGTAGCCTCAACCTTCAATTCGAGGAATTACTTTAATTTCTTAGTGGGTACTAGAATCCACATAGACTACACACGAGCCCAACTTTGGTTGGTCAACCCATGTGCATCTATGGGTAGGTTCATAACCAGTTGTTTCTTTAAACAACTTCTAGTATTTAATTTTGCCCCAAAACCTAATCAGTAGGCTTTGGCCTCCACTGAAAAGATCTGGTTAGGTCCAACCATTAACATGACTTGATTTGGTGAATCAGACCAATAAATGATTAGGCCCGACTTTGGCCGGCCAACCTGACCACCATCAGAAAGACTCAACCTAATTATCATACTATAAATGATAATTTCATTAGTCAATAAGCACCAGGCCTTTGGGCCTCCAGTGATTATTAAACTAATGGACTTATTATCACTCACTTAATGGGAGGCTATGACTTAGTTATCACTATAACTTAATCATTTTAGGGACCTAATAATTTTGAGAATTTTATTATGAAAGGATAGAAGAGAAAAAATTAACCAGCCAATTTCAATCCTCTCACTGACTTCACCAAGTCAGATTAAAAAAGATTTAATTAAAGCCGGCATTAGGAGCACCTAAATCAGTCACATTGATTTACCTAATGACATGGGTGAGCCCTAATCACCAAGTGATCTAATCAAAACCTAACTCACCAGGTTGGTCAGGTAAGTGAGATCAGTGGTGGGGATATGCTATTAACTCGTCAGAGATCGAATCAATGTGAGTAGCTCCCACTTAAGAACCACTGGTCAAACTGTCGAACTTACCTTAGACACCAATCGGTTCATTAGTTTTAATTTGATCAACTTAGTAAATAAGGTTCCACCATGTAGCCATGAATTAAGTCCATCTTGGTCTAGTTAAAGACATGGACCCATTCAACTACAACTATTGGAGTTGAGTCTAGAGTGTCCTTGACCTAATCTAATTCAACTTTTGATTATATTTGATCAATTACTCTAATTTAGTCCATTTTTTTAAACTAACCTTAGGTCTAACCCAATTATGGACCTAGTCCATCTAACCCATTGACCCACAAGTTTATGCAATTGTCTTAGGACTTAATTCATAATTCTAGACCAACTTGACAACACTTAATTCTTTTAATTAAGTATTTGGGCTGATGGGTCAGGGTTTGGCATTTCGAAAATAATTTTTAAATTTGAAAGATTTTATTTTCTGTTCACCAAATATGTTGACTCATTTCATAAACAGATCAGCATATTTCATAAACAGTAATCCTATTGCTAATTACATAACAGAAAATAACTCAATCAAAATAAATCATGAATATTCTTTTAGATCTAATCTAACACATTCATAATAAATTTTGTAATTGAACATTTACAATTAAGTCCTTTCGCTGCTTCATCTGCATGGGATATAATTGCAGCGGCACTCCTATCACCATAGGAGAACCCCATCGAATGGGAGGAGAGGGCTTTTAAACCCTACTTTTCTCTTATGACCGGACGACCATGGCAACCAACCCAATTAGACTACTTGTTACTTGGATCAAGTATATCTAAATATATCAATTTTAAAATTTAAATTTTAAATTTCAAATTTTAAATTTTGAATTTCAAATTTCAAACAAATTTCAAATTTCAAATTTCAAATTTCAAATTTCAAATTTTTGAATTTCAAATTTTGAATTTTAAATTTGAAATTTTAACCAAATTTCAAATTTTAAATTTTTGAATTTTGAATTTCAAATTTTAAAATTCAAATTTCAAATTTTGAATTTCAAACTTTTAAATTTTAAATTTCGAACAAATTTCAATATTCAAATTTCAAATTTTGAATTTCAAATTTTAAATTTAAACTTTTAGATTACAACTTAATCTACGCATGCATATATATATATATATCATATTTTAGAACTTGCTCTGATACCATTTATGAGAATTTTAGTACAGGGATAAAATGATAATTTTAAAACTTTTCAAAATTACTATTTTACAGTGAAAATTATTAATTAAACTAATTAATTAATATGTATAAATCCTATATAAGGATCTAAATATGATATATATATAGCATGCATTTAAATTTGAAATTCAAACTTCTACAGTAAATATTTTATTGTTATGTGTTCAGAACACATTACCTTTGTGCGGGTAGTCGATCGCCACAACCTGATCACCATCGAAAGGGTCTGATCATTGTAACATAGTCACACAGTATGTCTGACTTCTGTGGATCATCCACACGAAGCTCCCGATCTGATCGGCTCCTCACGAATGCTAGTTCGTGCTTGAACCCTTTTGATAGCCGATGTTGATCGAACTCCTTTGATCTTGATCTGCCGACTCTTTGGATACTCCAGATCATCAGTAGATGTACTTGAGAGATTGATGATACTCTCTCTGAAGTTTGGTGGGCTCACGATACTCGTAGCTCACATTCTCACTTCTCGAACCCTAAGCCAAAACCCTAGGGTACACTCCGAAGAAACTTGCGCCCTTTTTGTTTCTTTCTTTTCTCTCCTTTTCTTTTCTTTTCTCACACAGAAAAGCTCTCTCACGCCACCCTTCTTTCTCAGATATCTTCTTCACATGCCCTATCTTGTCTCCTTTTTAAAATGATGCAAGACCGCATCTTTGCAGCATTTTTACCGCGTGAGAGGATAAAGATAAGTGATTGCTCATTTGAATTCAAATCAAATTTGAATTCAAATGCCAACCAACTTATTCCTATCCACTCTATGAATGAGAAGAGAGGAGCATGGGCTCTCTTGTGTGTGGAGAGTTTACACAAGAAACTCTTTCTCGTGTAAAGCAAATGGCGCACAAAAGGATAAGACTAGGTGGTGCATGGATTAGTTGCCCATTCAAATTCAAACTTCATTTGAATTTGAATGGCCAACCAACCATCTTTATCCACCCAAATGGCGCACAAATGGAGGGGCATGGGATGGCTTCTACATGGGAGAAAATTCATGAGAACTCATTTCTCGTGAATTCAAATGGGCGCAGATGAAGTGAGGTGGTGCAGGGAGAAAAGTCAAGGTGGTTTGAACCTAATTGAGCCAACCTAATCAAAATAGGTTAAGCACAATTAGACTAAGTTAAATCTAACTTAATTAGGCTTAATTAGGTTCAATAAAATCCTAATCAAATTAAAAATTGACTAAGCCCAATCCTTATCAAATCAGCGACCAAAACACCTTAGCGATTAGGTCAACACTTAACCTAATCGGGTCAAACCCAACTGAATCCAATTCAATTAGACTTGATCCAAAAATAATTACTCAATTAAATTTAGTTAATTAGTGATCAAATCACTAATTAAATCTCTCATAAATACTGAGTCCAAATTCGATGGACAATCGGGCATCAGAGTCCATCGATATGAAATCCTGATAAAAAAATCCCAAACTGGTGGGACTCTTGACCCTGGTACCCAAAATGTGTGGTAATCCTGATCAAAGAATCCTGACTCTCGATCACAGAGTCTCAGACATGTAGGACTCTTCATCAGCCATCAGATCAGATAGGAACCTCTAATGTGTGTGATCCCACAGGTTCGAACCTAAGCTGGTAGCATAGGAACCAATTCCTATACTAATCAAAGTGATCATCTAGTAATGGTACCCGATGTTTGGATAGATTGAATAGTCATAATCACAACACTCAGAACCTACGTGAATATGGTTACTATATAATTCATCCCTTTTGACCCCTGTGTTTAGGACGACTCAGGGTTAAACTGTCAACCCTGATTAGATCATCCGAATTATGCTCAATTCAAACAGTCCTGTGACTCCTCACTAGGACTACCCTGGTCAAGATTTTGCTAAATTGAAACACGACTGTACACAGCTCTGAAACTGGAGTGGTCAATCCCATCTTGACACATGCACCGATAAGTGAAGTACTTGACTACACCCAGCATCCTTCCGTCACTGAATTAGAAATTCAGATTGTCCAGTGCCTAAGTGCAGTGAGTTGCTTGCAAGTCACCATTGTGGCCTCAGGTCGGAGGGACATTTATACCCATATCCCATCGGAACAAATCTTGACAGCAGAAATTGCTCCAGAGTTGGTCACGTTCAGTGCAGATGTACCCTTACATCTCATCTGTATGCCATACCAGTGTCTCGACACTCCTTGATTAAGAGGATAACCAACCCATATGGCATACAATGACCTATGTTTGATAAACGTTGTCGTCCTTGGTAACAACGTATCATTTGGTCGCAAACAGGTTTAAGGACTAAATGACAAATCCTCCTTTATCGGGTCTAAATAGTCCTAAGGACTTCACCACAACACAGGAGTTCATTAGAAGATGAAATATTTTGTGATGAAAAATATCAAATTAATTTTTATTTATTTATAATTCATATATTAATACAAAAAGGAGCACAACCATCAACAGACTGACGATTGACTTTGGGACACTATTCCCAACAATATCAATTTGGTCTTCCACAAGTGTTGATTATAGATAATGGTCACTAGTTTATTGGTGCACAATTTGTCAAGTTTTGTTGAGAATTAGGCATCTCGCACCACCTCACATCGATAGGCCATCCCTAAGCCAATTACAATGCTGAAGTGACTAATCAGCTGAAGTGACTAATCAAACTCTTTTGTAGGATTTGAAATCTAGGCTAGACAACTCCAAGGGATCGTGGGCTGAGGAGCTTCACCATATACTTTGGACGTACTAAACTGCATATAAAATACCCACTAGTGAGACCCTTTCAGCCTCTCCTTTGGAATGGAGGTAGTTATCCTGGTGGAGATCAAACTTTCCTCTTTCCAAGTTGAAAGCTACGACGTCCAAAATAATCCAAAATTATTTCGAGCAAATCTAGATCTACTCGAAGAGGTCCGAGAAAAAGCTCAAGTAAAGATGGCAGCCTATCAACACAAGATTGCATGGTACTACAACTCCTATGTCCATGGCAAAAGTTCAAAGTCGGTGACCTTGTAGGGATACTGTGGTGCCCCCATAGCCTTGGAGGTGACCACAGGTGGACTCGGTGTGATAGACTCCAGGTTCACTAGGATAGAAGTGGTCCTAGGGTGGAAATGGAGCACAGCTTCCATGGACTTAAGGTTCAGTGATGAGGACTTTGAGGAGCTTGGTTAGGGTTCTGGATACTTAAGATACAAGATGGAGCAAGAAACCAAGCAAAGGACTTCTACCAATAGAAGAGTCGACTCGACTTTAGGAGGAGTTGACTCGAATCAGGTCGAGCCAGCTCGGATTCTAGACAGAGAGCAGTGTTTCATAGCACGCTGGTGGCACAGCATCTGAGCTAACTCAGGGTTTGGTCAAGTCGGCTCGAGTGCAAACGAGTCAAACTCAAGCTCTGATCGAGCTGACTCGAACTATGGGAACAGATACACAGGATCTCTGTTTGGGTCTGGGGTCAGATTTTGATCCTAAGATCTTAAGACTTGGTTTGATGGATCTTAAGGGGACTAACTCAAGGGGTGAGTGCATGATCAAACCATGGGTGTATATGATTTGGGTGAGTACATTTGGATTAGTCTAGAAAGTTTTTCAAGTTTGGGTTTTGACCCATTGTATACGCTATATATATGTAACCTGTAACATTATGGAATGAATCAAATATTTTTTTCCTGAAATCCTTGTTTCCCTTTTCTATCTGGTTGCATGCCTTCGTAGGAGGGGAGCAAACCCTAGTCGCCATCTCCAAAGATTGGAAAGAAGGGAGGCATTCCCTTCTGAAGCAAAACCCTGGTGCCACCTCCTTTGTGTGAAGTTTGTTGGTGTTCTCAAGTTTTCATGATCTGAAAAAAGTACACAATAATTAATATCAGAGCCAGTTTGAGCATGGAGAAGGAAGGAGACACAAGGATCTGAAGTTTTCCTATCAAAGGTATTCTTTCTCAATTTGATCTACATTATTTGTAGTTATGGTATTGAGCATCATGAGCAATAGGTTGAAGATCAATTTTGAGAAGTTTGATAGGAAGGAGAACTTCTCTATGTGGAGGATAAGGGTAGAAGATCTATTGGTTCAGCAGGAACTAGATCTGGCTTTGGAGGAAAAGCTAGAGGGGATGACAGATCAGACTTGGAGTTTTTTAGAGAAGAGAACCTGTTCATTGATTAGATGGTGTTTGGCGGACTTGATGCTATATGGCGTGCTAGAAGAGAAGACACCCATGGGTTTGCGGTCGAGATTACTCTATTTGTACATGAGAAAGAATATGTGCAATAAATTTATGCTGAAGAAACAACTCTACAGCCTTCAGATGGAAGAAGGTGGAGATGTGTTGGGACATATTCACTGGTTCGATCAGTTGAGTGTGGATCTACTTAATTTGGGTGTGGCTATGGAGGAGGAGGATAAGTCTCTGATGTTGCTATGCTTGTGACCCGAGAGTTTCGATCCATTGGTGATGACTATTGTATGGGAAGGAGACACTAGTCTATAAGGAGATAGTATCGATCCATCGGACAAATGGATAGTGAGGGGTAGTTCGGAGCTTCCCCAGGATGCCATGGTGGTGGATGAAAGGTCTTGGAGGGGGAAGGATAGACACGAGGCAGTGGAAAGACAAAATTCTCCAAGAAGTATCAGGGAGGTTAGGTGCTACATATGTAGGCAGCTAGGGTACATGAAGAGAGATTGTCCTCAGAGGAAGAAAGAAAAAGGAGAAGGTTCCAGACTGGAGTCATCCAGTGTAGTGGTTGAGAGTGATGTATCAAATGACCTTCTGATGTTATCGGCTGGACACAGGGAGGAGGCAGATCGGTGGGTACTAGACTCTGCTAGCTCTTATCATTGCACACTTCATTGGGCATGATTTGCTTCTTATATACAGGTGGGTGAGGGGTAGCAAGTGATATTAGGAGATGGGAGTTCTTATGGCATAGTAGGAGTGAGTTCCATCAAACTAAGGATGTATGATGAGAGGGTGCAGACCTTCACAAATGTGCATCATATTCTAGATTTTAGGAGGAGTGTAGTATCACTTGGATACTTGGAGGAGAAGGATTTCATTTTTAGAAGCGATTTAGGGGTGTTGAATGTCTCCAAGGATAACAGGATTATGATGAGAGGGAGGAGGTTAAGGAGTTGTCTGTACCAAATGGATGGATGTATTGTGTCCAAAAAGGTCGAAGTGATTGCTTCAGTCATGGAGGATTAGTCAAAGGTCTAGTCAGTGCAGATTGGATAGTTGATGGTATCTTTATCAGAGTTGCATATTATGAAATCATTGGATCACAAGGCGATGGAGCACTGAGGACAGATGTGTCCACACATGGAGGAGAAGCACCGGAGAGAGGTTCCTTCATAGGTGATGTTGAAGACCATGGCCATGGCACGGGCTCTAGGTGAGGAGGTGCAGAGGGAGGTGGCGTATCCCAGGCACTCGAGCAGTGGTGAGTAGGCACTAGAAGAGGGCCTAGAGGCGTATGCATTAGGAATAGATGCTACGGTGGTGATCGGATGTGGAAAGGATCCGAAGACTTATGAGGAGACTTCCACTAGCATAGACCATAGGTGGGTCGGAGGTAGGGGAGTGGAGTTGCGGTCACTCTAAGATTTTTTGATGATGTGGTGGAGCATGTCGCAGGAGCAGCAGTGGTCAAAGTCGCTGGGCCAATGGTGACTAAAGCCACTAGAGCAGTGACAAGGAGAGTCGCTGGGGCTACGATAGTTGGGAGTCATAGGTAGAGCAGCTGGTGGCATGATAGGTGGAGTCGTGGAGGCAACAACGTGAGTAGCTACTAGATCAGTGGTGGGCATAGCCACTGATGACAGGACCTATAGGAAAGGTGCTCAAATGCAGGACGAGAGCTTCAGCCATAAGGGAGGCAGTGGCAGTCTCCCGAACAGCTTCAGGATTGAGATACTACAGTTGTGAGGAAGTTTGCATAGTTGGCTTTGCATGTCATTGGCCAAGTTGTATAGAGGATCAGAGCTCGGTGAAGAGTAGAGATCACCAAAGCTCTAAGGGCACCAAGATGGAGATTGTAGGGATTTTATAGTGCCCCCATAGCTTTGGAGGTGACCACAGGTGGAGTCGGTATGATAGACTCCAGGTTCACTAAGACGGGAGTGGTCCTAGGATGGAGATGAGGCACAACTTCCATAGGCTCGAGGTTTAGTGATGAGGACTTCATGGAGCTTGGTTAGGGCTCTGGATACTTGAAACACAAGGTGGAGCAAGAAACCAAGTGAAAGACTTCTGCAAGCAGAGGAGTTGACTCAGCTCTAAGAGGAGTCGATTTGGATTAGGTCTAGTCAGCTCGAGCTCTAAAAGAGCTGGCTTGGATACTATATAGAGAGAAGTATTTCATGAAACACTGGAGGCACGGCATCCGAGCCAACTCAGGGTTTGATCGAGTCGGCTCGAGTGCAGGCGAGTCAACTCAAGCTCTGACCGAGCCAACTCGAATTACAAAAATGGATGCATGGGATTTCTGTTTGGGTCTGAGGTCAGGTTTTGATCCTAGGGTCTTAAGACCTGATTTGATGGGTCTTAAAAAGACTAACTTAAGGGGTGAGTACATAACCAGACCATGGGTGTACATGGATTTGGGTGACTACATTTGGGTTAGTCTAAGGAGTTTTTCAGATTTGAATTTTGACCCATTGTACAGGCTATATATATGTAACCTGTAACATTGTAGAATGAATTAAATCCTTTTCTCCCAAAACCCTCATTTTTCTTTTCTCTCTAGTTGCATGCCTTCATAAGAGGGGAGCAAACCCTAGCCGCCACCTCCAAAGATTGGAAAGAAGGGAGACGTTCCCTTCTCAAGTAAAACCCTGGTGCCGCCTCCTTCGTGTGAAGTTTGCTAGTGTTCTCAAGTTTCAACGATCTAGATAAAGTGCACGTGTTATAAAGAGCCAAAGTACCTCAACCAAATGAATGGAGAAAGCTATCTCCTAATTGGGAAGATTCTTATCGAGTGGACAAGGTCATCAGACCCAAAACTTACCTCCTAAGGCATTGGATGGAACCCCGCTGCAACGATCTTGGATTTCGATCAATCTATGGATGTATTATCAATAAATGTAAATAAACACTCTCAATAATGTTGGAATCTGGTGCTTCAAGATTCGATCTACAAGAAGTCTAGATTGAGATCTGGGATGATAAACGGAGTCCAACGAGATCAAGAATAGCCCAAACAGAGTCCGGATGGAGAAGTTATGCTTGAAGAAAATTTGCATGAAGATCGGAGCAGTGGTGGGCCGACGGAGGTTGGTGGTAGTGCGGACCAGTGGAGGCGACGGTAGTGCAGGCCAGGCCTGACAGCTAGGCTAGCAGCGCATTGGGCTGCACCTAAGCCTAGTGCAAGCGATAGCACGGGTGCGTGTGATGGCTAGCCCAGACCCAGAATTGGAGCGTTCCATGGTGGACCATGATCCATGGGGACCCATGTGGATCAGGCGAGCATTTCCTCGAGATTTCTCATGGTCCATGATGGATTGGAGTGGTTTTATGAGCATTTGTCGGGGTGTTTGCACGATCGGATGGTACAGGTTTGATCCAGCAGCTAATCCAATGGCTCTGGGAAGATTCGATGATGATCTGAACAGTGGGAAGCTTGATTGGCCTTAATCAAGTGCGATCCGATGGCCACAGTAGCAAGCGGTGAAGATCAGATGGTCTGTAGAAAATATCTCTTGACAGGTAAGTAAATTTCATAAGATGTTTCTTAAGTCGGATAAATTCAGTGAACTCATTCTCTAATGAGCACCCACTTTCTTGTATTAGTGTCTCACACAAGTGGCATGTGAGATCTGCCACCCTCTCCATCGAGCATACATAGAAAGTGCTAATCTATCCGGAACATTGATCCCCTACTCAATGCTCCTATGACTAGAAATATTCTAAATCAAGATTTTTAAAATTTTAGGTCTCATAGGTATGATCTCATTATAACCCTAAATCTATTTTTCTAATTTATGGAGTTCATCATAATCATTACTAAAGTAAGATGTAGCATATGATGAAAAATGCCTTTTATTATTTAAAGAGTCAATACATAAGTCTGGAAGATTACAAGAAAAACTCATCAAAATACAAATTTCGATTGGCTTGTAGGGCATATTTCTTTCAATCTCCCACTTGCACTAAAGCCAATCGCCCTTATATTTTATCCCCATACAATCGAGATGGCGATCGAATTGCTGCTGTGGTAGAGCCTTAGTGAATGGGTCTGCTATGTTATTCTTTGTTTGTACTCGTTCAATAACAACATCTTGTCTTTCAATTATTTCATGAACGAGATGGAAGCATCTTAGAATGTGCTTGGATTTATGATGAGACCTTGGTTCCTTTGCTTGAGCAACTACTCCAGTATTATCACAGTAAAGTGGTACTGGATTCTTAATCTCAAGAACGACACCCAACTCAATGATGAACTTCTTTATCCAGACAGCTTCCTTGGCGGCTTCACTTGCAGTTATATATTCTGCCTCAGTGGTTGAGTCAGCTACAGTCTGCTGCTTGGAACTTTTTCAACTAACAGCTCCACCATTAAGAGTAAAGACATACCCTGAAGTGGACTTGCTATCATCAGGGTCTGATTGGAAACTAGAGTCAGAATAACTTTCTAGTTTTAAATCAGATCCTCCATATACCAAAAAAATATCTTTAGTCCTTCTTAGGTACTTAAAAATATTTTTCACTACTTTCCAATGATCTTCTCCTGGATCAGCCTGAAATCTACTAACTATGCCTAAGACATAGACAATATCAAGCCTAGTACATAGCATAGCATACATGATCGACCCTACTGCCGAAGCATAGGGAATAGAACTCATTCTATTTCTCTCTTCCGATGTTTTAGGAGACATCCTTTTAGAGAGATGTATGCCTTGACTCATGGATAAATAACCTCTTTTACTTCCATCCATGCTAAACCTCTTTAGCACTAAGTCTATGTACCTGGATTGGGACAAGCCTAACATCCTCTTAGATCTATCCCTATAGATCTTTATACCTAGTATATAGGATGCTTCACCCAAATCCTTCATGGAAAACTTACTTGATAGCCATGTCTTGATCGATTGTAACATTAGGATATCATTTCCAATAAGAAGTATATCATCCACATATAAAATTAAGAAGACAATGGCACTCCAACTAGTCTTCTTGTATACACAAGGTTCATCCATATTTTTGATAAAGCCAAACTCTTTGACTGTAATATCAAATCGGATGTTCTAACTCCTCGAGGCCTGTTTTAATCCATAAATAAATTTCTTAAGCTTGCATACCTAATTTTCTCTCCCTTTTGAGACAAACCCTTCTGGCTGAGACATGTAAACCTCTTCCTCAAGATAACCATTAAGGAAGGCGGTCTTCACATCCATTTGCCAAATCTCATAATTATATTATGCTGCTATTGCAAGCATAATTCGTATAGATTTGAGCATGGCAACAGATGAAAATGTTTCATCATAATCAATACCCTGTTTTTGCCTAAAACCTTTAGCTACTAATCTAGCTTTATAGGTTTTAACTTAGCCATCCGCTCCAATCTTTTTCTTATAGATCTATTTGCATCCAATAGGGGTCACACCCACTGGTGCATCAACCAAAGTCCATACTTGGTTGGAATACATGGAGTCCATTTCGGATTTCATAGCCTCTACCCATTTGTCTGAGTCCCTTCTCATGATGGCTTTCGTATAGGTCAAAGGTTCATCATTTTCAATGATGTGGGCTTCATTATTCTCAATAACGAACCCATACCTCATAGGTGCATTTCGCATCCTATCCGACCTTCGGAGAGGAGGTGTACTTTGTGTTTGTACTTTATTAATGGATATTTTTGATTGAAAATCATCTTGTACTTGTATTTGTAGGTCTTGAATTTCTCCAAGTTCAATTTTCTTCCCACTGCCTCTTTCTAGGATAAACTCTTTTTTCATAAAAGTGGCATATTTACTGACAAACACCTTATGATCAGTAGGATGGTAAAAGAGGTATCCTATACTCTCTTTAGGATAACCTACAAACAAGTATTTATCTGCCCTAGCACTCAGCTTATGTCCAAAATTTCTTTTAACATAAGCTGGACAGCCTCATATCTTAAGATACTTAAGATTAGACTTCTTTCCTCTCCATATCTCATATGGAGTGCTTGGCACAGATTTTGAAGGTACTCTATTCAGGATATAAACAGCAATTTCTAAGGCATATCTCCAAAAAGAAATTGGCAAATCTGTAAGGCACATCATGAACCGCACCATATCTAATAAAGTGCAATTCTTCCTTTCCGCTGCACCATTTAGCTGGTGTATAGGGAGGGGTCCATTCTGAGAGAATTTTATTTTCTTTAAGATGATCTAAAAATTCATTAGATAAGTATTCTCCTCCTCGATCAGATCGAAGAATTTTAATACTTTTTTCAGTTTATTTCTCAACCATACTTTGATACTCTTTAAATTTATCAAAGGCTTCGGATTTGTGTTTCATAAGATACACATATCCAAACCTAGATAAATCATCAGTGAACATTATAAAATAAGAATATCCTCCTCTGACTTCTATTGTCACAGGACCACATACATCAGTATGTACAAGTCCTAATAACTCACTTGTTCTTTCTCCATGTCCACTAAATGGAGTCTTAGTCATTTTTTTCATAAGACAAGATTCACAAGTACCTAATGATTCATAATCATAAGGATCAAAGAACTCTTATTTGTATAATTTGTTAATCCTTGTCTCACTTATATGACCAAGTCGACAATGCCAAAATAAAGTATTATTCAACTCTTCTCTCTTTCACTTTTTACTTTCATTAATATAAAAAATATTGTTATTAGATAAAATTAGAAGACCATTATTAATAATGCCATGACAAATAATTTCATTAGAAAAGTAAATTGAGCAACTATTGCTCTTTTCATTTATTTCATAACCTCGTTGCAATAGTAACGATACAGAAATAATATTTTTAATGATCTTAGATATATAATAACAATTTTCTAGCTCTAAGATCTTTCCAGAAGATAACTTTAACATATATGTCCCTACAGTCTCTGCTTGGATTGACTCTCCTCCAGCACCGTAGAGCTCGAAGTCACCCTTCTTCAACACTTTAATGTTCTGCAGCCCCTGCAATGACTTGCAGATATGAGAACCGCAAGCAGTATCCAAAACCCAAGAGTCTGAATTGAAAGAACTTAATGATAAAATTATATGTATCTCGTACATACCTTTTGTGCATCGCTTGCACCTGCTTTTACAGTTACAAGATATAATTTATAATTTTTTTTCTAGTGTCCTGCCTTGCCGCAGTGAATGCAGGTACCCTGTCCGAAGACTTTCTTCCCCTTCTTCTTCATCTTGCCACCCTTAGGATTCAGTGCTTTCTTTGAACCCTTAAAACCTGACTTCTTCTTTGAGGTTTTACCCACAAGAAGAAGTGGAGCCTTTTCTTTCTTAATATGGCTCTCAGCTGTCTTAAGCATATTTAACAGCTCAGGCAAGGAGGTATTCAGTTTGTTCATATGATAGTTCACAACAAACTGAGTGAATGACTTGGGGAGAGATTGCAGGATCAAATCCTGATTTAATTCTCCATCCATCACAAAATCAAGTTGACCCAATCTAGTGATTAGACCAATGACCTTCAGGATATGGTCTTGTACGGATGATCCCTCAGTCATTCTAGCACGAAATAACTGCTTAGATCTCTCATATCTAGCAGTTCTACTCTATTTTTCATACAACTCTTTAAGATTGAGGAGTATGGATTGAGTATCCATGCTTTCATGCTGCCTCTGCAACTCATTGCTCATAAAGGCCAGTATGATGCACTTGACAGTCAAACTGTCATTCTTCCACATCTTGTACGTGGATACCTCCTCTTCTGTGGCATCATCCCCAATCTCTTGTGGTTCAGAGATGTCAAGAATATAGGAGAGATCCTGAGTGAGTACGATCTTTAAATTTTTCAACCAGTCCACATAATTGGGACCGGTTAACTTGTTGGAATCTAAAATTCCTCACAATGATAGTAAAGATGTCATTTGTAGAATTTAATCTACAATAATTAAAGAATATTACATAAGCAAACAACTCATATTGACTCATAAATTAAATAAGGTCTTTAGATTTAATTGTGCCTCCCACTATTTTATCGAACATCATAACCCTTTACTATGATGAACGAGATATATTTAATATTTATCTTATTGGGATTGAGATCCTAATTCCTCATAATGATCTTGTATTAACACAACAAACCCTTATGAGTTCATACGTAGGAAACTCTTTCCAATTGCATCTCACATAATTTTTAATATTATATCTTGGCCTCTAAAATATTATTAGCCTTGTGTTAACATAACAAGCTATAATATTTTAGTTAAGTTAGACCCTTCATTTCAACACAGTCAAATTCTAATACAACTGCCCTTGTGTTAACACAACAAAGTAGCATATTCAAAATTGCCGTAAGCATCTTCTATGCATCAGGATTATGTTATATCAATCTTTATGATAAGCCTCATGTTAACACAACAAACTAGCCGTAGTTCATAATGTAACATTGACCTAGCATGAAGGAAAGTCCTTAATAGTGTTTTCAACATTAGGATTTTTCAATATCAAGATCGCTTAATCAAATTGGCCAGGTAACTAAGGTGGGGGTCCCCCCGTTGCTTTTCTTAGACATCAATAAATTAGCCAGATCAGACAATGAAATCAATTAAAGAACCACCTATAGCACTTTCCTAGATACCATTTGATCAATTGATCAAGAATTAGTTAACCCATAGTTGCATATCACTACCACTTAATATAATTTTCTAATGAGGGCTTTTATTTGGTCTCATGCACATTCTAACTACATAATACCTATTTATGTATCAATATTAAAACTTTCTATATGTGCAAGTGTAACATATGGACATTCATCATCCTAGGACAGCCTTGCAACATAACCCTATTATGCTAGGACAACCTTATGTCAAGATGATGAAGTGGTGAATAATATATGCATTATTTCATATCATCATATGAAAGCATAAATTATTTTATAGTATAAATCATACTATGGATCACATAAATATTATGTATATATGATTGAACCAAACAAGGCCGGCTCTGATACCACTGTAGGATTTCAGGGTGGGCATGCACATTGAAAACATAATGGATTTCAAAATTTTAATAAAAAAAATTTAAATATTAAACCCTTAAACCAGCATCTTCTTGATGATTAACAATTATATATAACATAAATTCAAGATTAAATTTAAGTTATAGAAGAATACCTGCAGCGCTTAATCCAAATCTCGGCAGAACCTCCATCAGGCGCCCAAGTGTTCGCCCTCCAATGGTGATCCACACAGGACAATGATCAGGACACCAACTCTTTGAGATGATTTCTCCTCTAAAATTCTCACTTTGAGAATTTTCTTGAACACCAGGACCTCAAGATCCTCTTCCTCTTCTCCTAGCCTTCCTATCCCTACCTTTCTTCTGTCCTTGTCTTCCTTAATTCTCTTCCTAGACTCTTGTCCTAAAATCGGACTTATCCTTTCTATTTTTGGACTTATCCTAACAAGAGAAGGAAGAGACTAATTGGATAATAGGGATAGAATGTTAGAAAGAAAGGAGGAATTAAAAATCTGAATGAATCCAATTCTCCGGTGCACCCTCCTTTAAATACTTAGCGACGGATTGCCTTCAGGAATTTTTCGCACCCCTTCCACGTGCCATCTCGCATCCATCAGAAAATCTCATACCTCCTGATAAATTTTCATGCCCATCTAAAAGTTTTTGACACATGGCAATCATCGGAAAAAATCCAAGAGACGCTTCATGCAGAAAGACTCTTTGAAATATTTTTCTCGATGATTCTTCGATGCATCGCATAGCTTCCCATGGCATAATTTTTTTCCACCACCCATCAATGTAATTTTGTTCATCCAATAGCCAAAAATCAAGGTACTAACATGAGAATGTCATGAAAAAAAATTTAGATTAAGAAGTGATGTGACAAATGGGTTAGAGTCCTTCACAAGTTGGACTCTTGGTCAGGCGCATGGATCAGGCTGTCAGGATTTCCAACTTCAATGAATTTTCACGATTAAATCAGAAGGAATTTTAACTTTAAAAAAAATTTTCATGCTCAAAATAAAGTTAAGAATTATTAAAAAATTTATTTCATCATGGAACATAGGATAAGCCTAAGGATGAGGTATCCCATCTCATGAGATGCGAAAGCTGTTTCTGCACACAAAAACTGCATCCATACACAAGAAAAATTCTTGACTCGTGGAGACTTAGTTTTCTGGCTCCAAATTTTTGGTACATGTAGCCAATGGCCAAACCAACTTAAATCCAAAATTTATTTAAATTAATTTAGCTTTAATTAGTCCAATCTGGAATCAATTTTAAACCTGATTCAAAACAAGGAGCTAGTTTTTTGCAACATGTGCTAGCATGTCAATTTTGCAAACATGATCTAATCCAATTAGACCCCTGATCAATATCCTTTGTGTGTGACCCATTGGGTTCTACATTTAGCCAGCAATAAGTTTGAGTTCAAGTTGATTTGATTTGATTAGAATTTAATCTAACCGATCTAGATCCAATCGAGCTAACCCGATTTCAATAATTAGAACTCTTTCTAATTGGTGATTGAATTAAACTCTTTAATTTGATCAAATCTATAAGACAAGATTAACATCTAGCAATATATCATGTCTATCTAAAAGATATAAAATTTTTGATAGAAATACCAAAAATATCCTTCAGTGAAAAGTTACTGTGCAATTTGATCCTGCGATCTCCCTGCACCCCGAATATGACTCTGAATATGGAATGATGTCAAATCTAATATCATACTCATATTTTTCTCAATCTTATATGATGATTCAATTAATAAAATATTAGAAACTCTTTCTAATTTTTATTCTACTTTGATCAAAGGCTTTCTGAATCATCAATCGATCAGAACAAGTAGGATGCGATTTTATCTTACTAGGAGTATCGATTCCATGTTGACCTACTCACAACCTCCATACATATTCTACCATATCTAGAACACCCCATACATGACTAAGTCATGAATGAGTATGAACCAAAAAATATGGATTCATGCATACAAGGTTCTATGGCAGTCTCAGATCAAAGGATTACAGGCACAACTCCCACTATAAGAAAATATCTCTTGACAGGTAAGTAAATTTCATAAGATATTTCTTAAGTCGGATCAATTCAGTGAACTCATTCTCTAATGAGCACCCACTTTCTTATATTAGTGTCTCACACAAGTGGCATATGAGATCTGCCACCCTCTCCATCGAGCATACATAGAAAGTGTTAATCTATCCGGAACATTGATCCCCTACTCAATGCTCCTATGACTAGAAATATTCTAAATCAAAATTTTTAAGATTTTAGATCTCATAGGTATGATCTCATCATAACCCTAAATCTATTTTTCTGATTTATGAAGTTCATCATAATCATTACTAAAGTAAGATGCAGCATATGATGAAAAATATCTTTTATTATTTAAAGAGTCAATACATAAGTCTGGAAGATTACAAAAAAATCTATCAAAATATAAATTTCGATTGGCTTGTAGGGCATATTCCTTTCAGGCAGACCCGCTGACCAAGCCTCTCAGCCAGCAGAAGATCGAAGCTCATCTTGAGAAGATGGGTCTTAGGTATATGGCCAATTGGCTTTAGGTCAAGTGAGAGTTTGTTGGATTTGTACCCTGGAAGTCAATTGATGGCTGACACATTATGTAATTCTAGGGCCTATACTTGTACTTGTAATCTTTTTAGTATCCATAAAGGACTTTTTCATTCCAATCATATTTATGTGTCCATGATTTGTCCTAAAAATTAACAAAGATGATTTTTATATATTCTTAAAGAGTTAAGAATTTGAGATATATATTAATTAATGGTTAATTTTTAAATACTTTCGATCAAAAAATCATCACGGAGGACAGTGATCAATCCATTTGAGATCGGTGCATGGTTCACCTCCCTTGTGGGCAGGTGAGTCTCAGATCTGTGGTGTAGAGACATTGAGGTGAAGGTACAGATGGTTGTTAGAGAATAACTTGCACTGAGTGTGACCAATATCAGAACCACATGGATGTTTACTCACTCGTCAATGGTCTTCTTGATACTGCAATGGTTTAAGTGGTCTTTTGACCTGCGATGCCATTGGCTATTCGCAGCAAGACTATTGAGTTTGACTACACATTCTCTTGGTCCCTAGCTATTTGGGTCCTTGCCGTGTATGTTGGCTTCAGTAGGTTCAATTTTTTTGTTTGGAGTAGGATGCACCTAGATGAAATCTATCAACCTTGGTAGAAAAAGAGAAGTCCTATATGATTTGTGAAATTGAATTCAGAAAGTCTTTGGTCAAAGCAAGTGCGAATACTGAAAAAGAGTTTCTTTGGGATTCATAAATGAACTCGAGTCAAGTCAATCTAGCATATGACTGACGATGGGGTTTGACGAGTTCTCCATGACCTCCGTCGAGTCTGAACTCCCGATAAAAAGATTGAATCATATGATAACTACACCTAAGAGTCTATACTTTCATTCTACAGAATTGTCACTACATACTGCTAGGTGTCACTGGTGAATTGTGAGACTTATCGGATGTCATCTTGATAATCGATAGCCCATGAAGGGTAGAATTGGAAATATTCTGATCCATCGAAAAAAGTTTCAATGATATTGTGATGTAGATCATAATATATTTTACTACCTGATAGAATAAAATCTATGGGGTCAACATTAAGGAATTTAATCTCGAATTTATTAATTGGACTTATGAAGTTCTAATTGGGTTAGGATTTATTGAAATCCTATTAGATTTATAAGAACCATACTAGCACGCGATTAAACCTAATTCTTCTCGAAACTTCGATTTGATCAAGTCCATAGCCTTGAATCTTACCTAAATTTATTTGGATTTAATTGGGCTCTTAATTGTGAGCCCAAAAGAATTTGATTAAGTCAATTAGTTGGCATAATTATTCTAACATTATCTCTTCTTTATCTCCTGATTATCTTTAAGTGTTTATGTGGAATAGATGGAATATAATATGGTGCATCTTTTTTTTTTTGAAAAATTTTGGGTGCCATATCCTAAAGGGGCCCATCTCCTCTTATGCATCATGGTGTGGAGAAAAGAGAGTGGGGTCCATGCCCCATCTCTTTTGGCTAGAGATCCCTTTGTGGGGTGCCAAGAGTTGGCGCCCCAACTGCCTAACATGTATTCCGTAAATGCCTATTGTACATACTTAAAAGGACTGATTAATTATTATTTATATCTGATTTTATTTGGCATAAATCAGATTTAAAAGGTAAAAGATTCTTATGAGATAAGAATCTATCTTTTTAAGTTGATAGGGTTCCTAATATGTGTCAGGGTTTGTGTTTATTTAAAGAAAGACTTTTAGGGTTTCTAAATGATTGATTTTTTATCAAAAAAAATTTCTTTCTCCCTCTCCACACCTCCTCTTCTTCTTTTTCTTCCTTTCCACGCCCAAAAGTTGGGTGCATCCCTTCCACACGCCAAGAAGCAAGGGTTGCTAATTTAGAGATTGAAGATCGAGGAGAGAAAGAAAAGGCTACAAATCAAAGGAGTTGATCTTGCAGCTAGGATCAAAGGAGTTGATAAAAGTCTTCAAGACCAAAGTTCTTCTTGAGAAGAAGAATCTCATATGAGAAGAAAAATTTGAGATCGATCTCGGTGGATACTCGTAGAGGCCAGATACGTGTGCGGCTCAATCTGCTACGAATCCAAGATCATCGAAAGTGGTAAATTTTTACTCGTGCAAAGGTAATGAGATTTGATCTCATAATTTTTTTTAAAAATTTTAGATTGATAATATGTGCTTTCTTTGGGCTTGGGTAGGTTTAGATCTGATATCTTGTATGTGGGGTTAAAGAGTTTAATCTGATTTATTTTTTGCTATCTATTTTCAAAGTTTTGAAATCTACACATGGTGCTTATCTATTTTTCTAATACATATCAAATAGTCTCTAAAGCATAACCTTCGGTTGACTAAAAAACCCACAGTGGATCGAACCATATCTAATAAAGTTCAATTTCTCCTTTTAGACATCATTTTTAAATAGTGATGTCCCAAGGAAAGTTCATTAAGAGAGAATCTAATTTTCTCCAAGATATATCAAAATTTGCTATAAAGGTATTCACTTCATCAGTCAAATCGATGAATTTTAATACTTTTTATAATTTATTTTTCTACCTCATTACAGAATCGTTTGAATATTTCAATCGACCTAGATTTGTGCTTCATAAGCGAGATGCACCCATACCAAGATAGATCGTCAGAGATTTTAATGAAGTAGTAAAGTCTTCTTTTGGCACTAATATTCATGAGTGTAAATGCATCAATATGTACTAAACTCAGAGCATTGCTGGCTCATTCATCCTTTTCAATAAAAGGTGACTAAGTCAACTATGCCAAAAGTAGGCTTTAGTGATGTTATCTAATCTAGAGTGCTAGTTAGATGTGTACTTTACACTAACAGGCTATGGTAATGAGTTCATGTCATTTTTAATTGTCCACATATTATCGCAGTATCATTCATGTTGGGTATAAAATACCCCCCAGCCGAAGTTCGTACCAGGAGTGACCCTCCCAGGACTCTGCCGACGTCCAACCTTGGGTGGCATCTTTTCGAACCTCTCCGACGGCCGAGCTTCCGTAATATTTCCAAGTTCTGCCGATGGATAAACTCTCACAGCTTCTTCCACAAGTGTCGATCGGGTTCCCCCGATGGACGAACTCCTGCCGCATCTCCCGAGCTTCTCCAGCGATAAGCTTCTTCGGTTGTCCATCAGGCTGCTCCAAGTGCTCTCTGGGTTCTACTATCGGCTGATCTCCTACAAGGGTCAACCGTTCTCCGGACCCCTTCCAGATCTTTTCCGACAGGATTCGATCGACTCCAATCCAAATTTCTTCCAAAACTACGTCAGTTCGTCAGTGGCCGAACTTTCCTAATAGTAGATCTCCATGATGGACGGACTCCATCCAAGTTTCTACGACGGTCGACCACCTTCTGGATTTCATCCGAGCTCCTACGGGAGCCGAGCTTCTTCTCCGAACTCCTACTGCAGGTAGACTTCGTCCGAGCTCCTACGGGAGCCGGACTTCAGCCCTGAGCTCCCATTGCAGGTAGACCTCATCCAAATTCTTACAAGGGCCGGACTTCGAGCCCCCACCACAAGCGATCTACTTCGAGCTTCTGCTACAAGCGATCTACTCTGAGCTACTACTACAAGCGGACTACTTCAAATCTCTACTATGAGCGGCCTGCGTCGGATTTCTACTGTGAGCCCCAACCCGAGCTTCCATTGTGAATGAATTCCTTCCAGACTTCTATTGTAGGCAGGCTTCGACTGAGCTTCCTCAACAAATGATCCCCATTCGGACTTCTACGGGAACCAGACTCCGATCAAACTTCTGTAGCGGATAGATTCCGGACGAACTCCTATGACGCATGGGCTCCAGCAGCCGAACCCCTCCAGTAGGTGAATCTCTCCAGTGCCATTCGACATCCACTGTCAGTCGACCTTCTACCAGATTTTGCGTGAAACTGAACTTCATCCACAGAAAGACCCTGACCGAGCTTCTACAACAGATGACCTTCGCCTGCAGTACTAGCGCCCAAAGCATCCAACGGTAGAGATCTCGCCAGCAACATCCGAGCTCCTCTCAGACGGAGAGCTACCCCTCTCTACCAGACACCCCAACCGAGCTTCAGCCGACAGGCCTAGACTCCCTGGCAGGCCACAGTAATGGCCGCGACTCTGCTCCACTTCCTATAACGGATCCCAAGCAGCTCCATCATGCTCTGGCAAGTCACGACAATGGACGTCACTCCACTCTCCACAACAGGCTCCACGTGGCAGGCCACGACGATGGCCATGACTCCACTCCACTACTCTCCGTAACAAACTCCTCATGGCCCCGAACGGCCCACTACCAGGCAGTTACAGACGTCACTGTCAATCTGTTACGCCCTCCGCCTATAAAAAGGGGGACCCCCAGATATGTTATTCTCTAAGCTCTAATCTCTATCTGAAAATTCTGCTAAAATTTTTGTTCGAGCACTCCATTCTTGTTGAGGCAGAGAACTGACTTGAGCATCGGAGGTCTTGCCGGAGCACCCCCAACTCCAGTTTAGACTTCCTTTGCAGGTCCCGACGGCGACCGCGACTCCCTCGACTCCAGCTTCTCCGACGTCGGTGGATTTTTGTATCAACAGGATTGGCGCTAGAGGAAGGGTCCCTGTGTCTTCGCAGTACCCTTGTTCTTAAAGGAGCACTCAACAGGACCACCTCCGGTCATCTTCTCCAACATCTCCTCCTCCGGTTGCCTGCCTGATCTCCACCTGATGCCTCCCCGAAGGGCATCCACCAAGCGGTCAACGGCCTCCGCGGCCAGATCTCAGCAAGCTCTGCAAGCCCCGGCCTCATCTCTGGTTTTTCAGGCTCCTCCTCCGACGACGACGGCAGTCGGCATGGAGTAGTTTGACCTGCTGGTTCAACAAGTCAGAGGCCTCACCGAAGCAGTGCAGGCCATGCAGCAGCAGCCACAGCAGTCGTAGGCATCGGTGCGGCTAGAAAGAGCATCGTCGGTGTTCCAAAATCCGACGACCGAGTGGGCCACATGGGCCAGCCACCCTGTCTTTCCCAGAAAAGAAAAACAGAAGGTGGAGAGTCCTCCGTCTGATCATGATTCAATCCCCGGAGAGTCCCTGCCTTCGCTCCACCAGAAGACCCTCGAGGCCTGCAATCGAGAGGACCTCCTGGATCAGAGATTCCAGGAGATGAACCAGCAGATCGAAGAGCTCTGCCGCGCTCCCACTGCTTACGGTGAGGACATCTGCACTGACCCTCCTTTCTTTCAAATGATCATGCAGGAACCAATCCCGTCGAACTTCAAGCTCCCCCAATTCGAGAGCTATGACGGGACCTCGGACCCGGTCGACCACCTGGAGGCCTTTCGGATCATGATGCTGCTCCATGGTATGCCAGACGCTATCTTGTGTCGAGCTTTCCCATCTACCTTGAAGGGAGCAGTAAGGAATTGGTACTCGGCACTGAAGCCGGGTATAATCTTCTCCTTTGACCAGATGAATCACTAGTTCATGGCTCATTTCGTCAGCAGCCGGTGTCCCCGACGAGGTTCGAAGTCCCTCATCAACATCAAATAAAAGGAGGGAGAATCCATCCGAGCGTACGTCAACTACTTCAATGCCACCGCCCTGGAGGTCCGGAACCTGGACCAATCGGTTGCAATGGCCGCCTTAAAGAGCGGCCTTCAAAAGAATGACCTCCTCTTCTCTCTGGAAAAGAAGTATCTCAGAGACTTTGTCGATCTGCTGGCTTGGGTCGAAGGATATGCCCGAGCGGAGGAAGCCTTCAAGCTGAAGGATGAGGAAGCCGTGAAGGAGCGGCAGGCGGGCGACTCCAGCAAGCCTGTAGTTGAAAGAGGGCCGAGTGAAGCTCGGCCATGTTCTCAGACTCCTCCCGGGCACAAGTGCACCCAGACTCCTCCCCGAGCATGCAGACAGAGAAGTCCGGACCGCAGGGTTCGGCGGGGCTCTCCCCAGGAAGATTCCATAGCTATGCCCTCCTCAACGCATCGAAAACCCAGGTGCTGATGGAGGTCAGGGAGTAGCTTCCAAGGCCAGAAAGGATGCGCACACATCCCGGGAAGCACAATCCTAACAAGTTCTGCCTCTACCATCGTGACCACGGCCACGACGCAGAGGAATGCATTCAACTTCGAGACGAGATCGAGGAGCTCATCAGATGAGGTCAGCTCGACAGGTTCATTCGACGTCGGCCTGAGGATAGAGAGGATCAGCCAAGGGCCCTGCCACAACCTAAGCCACCGAGGAGGGAAGAGCAGCCTGGAGATCGGCCTCCAATTGGGATCATCAACTCCATCTCTGGAGGACCTCGATGGGGAGCAGACCTTCTACGACCATGAGATTTGAAAACCTGTAAATGTATTACTAACGACTTTACTTTAAATCAAGATTCCTTTCAAATTTGCACATCTTTCCCTTTTGGCATGGACTCGTAACGACAGGGGATAACCCTTTCAGACAACAAAAACAAAGCCATGTTAGGAACAAGAGGAGAACCTTATCCTAACATGGGCAAAGTTGAAAGTCCGATTATTTTAAGACCGGACGGGGGGAGAGGCCCATATAATGGCCCTTATGTGCCCCCACGGCCATGTTAAGAATAGGAGGAGAACCTCATCCTAATATGAGCAAAGTTGAAAGTCTGGTTATTTTAAGATCGGACGGGGGGAGAGGCCCATATAACGGCCTTTATGTGCCCCCACGGCCATGTTAGGAACAGGAGGAGAACCGCACCCTAACATGAGCAAAGTCGAAGGCCCGATTCTCCTTAGACCGGATGGGGGGAGAGGCCCTACAACACCCTTATGTGCCCCCACAGCCCTGTTAGGGACAGGAGGAGAACCTCGCCCTAACATGAGCAAAGTCGAAGGCCTGGTTACTTTTAGACCGAATGGGGGGAGAGGCCCTATAACGCCCTTATGTGCCCCCACAGCCCTGTTAGGGACAGGAGGAGAACCTCACCCTAACATGAGCAAAGTCGAAGGCCTGGTTACTTTTAGACCGGATGGGAGGAGAGGCCCTACAACGCCCCTATATGCCCCCACAGCCTGTTAGGGACAGGAGGAGAACCTCGCCCTAACATGAGCAAAGTCGAAGGTCCGGTTCTCCTTAGATCAGATGGGAGGAGAGGCCCTGCAACGTCCATATGTGCCCCCACAGCCCTGTTAGGGACAGGAGGAGAACCTCACCCTAACATGAGCAAAGTAGAAGGTCTGATTACTTTTAGATCGGATGGGGGGAGAGGCCCTGTAACGCCCATATGTGCCCCCACAGTCCTGTTAGGAACAGGAGGAGAACCTCATCCTAACCTGAGCTGAAATCGACTACATCAGGGATAGGAGGAGAACCTCGTCCTGATGCCAACTAAGATTCGATCATTCAAGATCTGATAAGAAAAAAGAGAACCTTCTCGACGGCCCCTCTATGCTCCCGCGATCCCATAAAAAGTTGGGGAGAACCCTTACTTAAAAAGAGGAGGGAGATGCGAAGGAAAAGCGACGGACTACACCAGTGAAAAATGGAAGCTAAGCTATACCAAAGACACAAAGGACCTCATCTCAATGAAGAAGGAGACCCCCATTAAAAACCCTCAGTCTCTGAGAGGGAACTCAACATAGGTCAAGGACAAATCGACTTCCTCAGGGCAACTCAAACGGCCCAAAAAAAAAAAAAAAAGAGAAGAAGGAGAAAGAGAAAGAGAGATCTACGGTCATGAATGACAAGGCAAATCAACACGATAACGGCTAGGAACCTTCAAATGATGTCGACGTCAAACAAATCAAAAGACAAAAAAAATTCAGTAACGATGATCTAATACAAAAATGAACAAGGAACCTTCGGACAATATCGACATCGAACGAGATAAAAAATGAAAGAAGTCCGACGGACGACAATTCAACACAATGCACGGACAAGGTAACAAAAATCTCCTTTTCATTTCGTTAACAAGGTATACGTTACAGAGCCCAGAAGGCCAAAAAAAGAAAAATGACAAGAACAGAAAAAGAGGACACATAGAAGGACAGAAGGCAAAAAGAGCCCTAAGGGGGCCCGGCTTCTTCCGACTTCGAACTTTCGGCTTCGACCCTCATCAGGGAGTGCCTTAAGCTTTTGACTTCTTCTTCCAATTCTTTCTCCCTTATTAGTATCTCCAGATACATCCGATCTG